>NC_048437.1:15758144-15812523 GCF_004353265.1 Vitis riparia
TAATTATCATCATTCTACATACATAAATTATGAGTATAAACAAAATAGAAAATTGAGAAAATAAGATGAAATTTTTTTAAAAAACTTAACTCAATATTGTTTTTATAAGCTATCTTTATTAATTTTTCTATTTATTAAAATAACAAGGAGTTAAAATTACAGATATATTTTCCAATCATTTTTGTTTTATAAGTTTATATTTATGTATCTACCACTAAAAAAATGATATGAATTTTAGCGGGTTAAGGTTGGGTATGATCGTGTTGGTGTTGCAATTTTGTCAATTTGTACCACTTATTTAACAAATGGATTGTGTTTAGGTTTAATAATCAACTAATTTGACCCATTTACTTATTCTTGTCAACTTTACCTTTTTATTTAATCATACCAAGTTATATGTTTATCTTATCATGTTAAAATGATCCATTTGGTTAATTGGGTCAAAAAAAAAAATATGACATCATTTATATCCTAACCCATTTAGGACTCATTTCACCCATATAAATTTATTAATTAATTTGATATATTTAAAAATCAAAAATACTTTTTTAATTATAAAAATCATATAGTTAAAAATTAGATAATTAAGTAATAATTTATATCTTTCATTATAATGTTTTAAAGTATGTTATAATTAAAAATTTAAATAAAATAATAAAAAAGTGTATAATTAAAATTTTAATTAATTTTTATATTATGAACATATTACAATTAAAATTATATAATTAAATTAATTATGACTTTAAAAAAAATTAAAACTTAAAAGTTAAAGCAAATAAAACTTGAAAATAATACATTTATAAATTTAAAAATAAAACAAGTTAAATGAGTCAAAATCATGTTAATATGTTAAAAGGTTTAGAATCATATGAATATGTTAAGATCATGTTAACGAGTTTAATGGGTTATAATCGTATTAACAAGTTATTTGTGTCAATTTATATATAGGTTAATTTAATCCATTTATTTAATAGATTAAATGAGTTTTGTGTTGTTACCATGTAATGAACGAATCACGTTTACAAGATCATATTTTAAAGCATTCTACGCCAATAGGAATTGATCTAAAAATATCCAAATTGCAAGTATGGTATTATTCTTTGGATATATGGTATCTATTTTGGTTTTTGAATGCCTAGTTTTTGTTGTGTGATAGATCTAAAGAACCTAGGATAATATTATATGCACCCTAATGATTATATGCAAAGAAAAAATTAGCCAAGATGTTCAAAATGAATTTGGGTCTATGACTTTATAATGTTATTGAGTTTCATGAATTTTTATCACTAATTAAATTGATTTTTGAATTTTTAAATAATTTTTAAAAATTAATAACTTTTATGTATAAAATATAGTTTGATTTGAAATTTATTTGATTAATAAAAAATTTTTGTTAGGTTAAAACCAAATTCATAAAAACACATGTTTTTTTATAAATTTTTTAATTACTTCAAGTTTTTTTTTTTTTTTAAATGGATGAAAGTAACTTTTATTTATTCTATAAAAACTATTATATGTTTCATTTTTTTTTTTAAATTCAAAAACATGGAACAACGACCAAGAAATCTTATAAATTTTTAAAAATAGTTTTTTATTTTTAAAAATAGAAAACTATTTTTTAATCACACCGTTGGTTTAAGTGTACTATTTTTATACTAAAAAAATTATAAACATTGTAATAAATTTACTTGGAAAATTAGATAAGACTAGTTGGTGAAGGCAATATAGCTAATTGGTGTATTTCAGCGAGTCCACTGAAGCAGAATTCTGCTAAGAGTCTTGTACTTAGCCTCCAAGCTTTACCTTGTACGGGCTACAAACATCTAAAGAAACTGAAAATAGAAGCATGTTCACACTTACCATGAGGCTCTTCAAAATGAATTTCTTATATGACAAAAGGAAATAGTGGGGCTAGCGCTACCTGGATGTTTATAGGCGATCAATGCATTATTTTGAATGTCTTTTATTGACATTCAACCTCCTTAATTAATAGTAAACAAGTCCTTAATTAATTAATTCAAATACAAAATTGGCATAAGTGGGAACTTGGAGTATAGCATCTAGCAAAGGAACATTCACCTTAATTGCCTAAATTTTGCCTCTAACATGGGGTCTCATTTAGCTTATTATCTAAGCTCTTATCTTCCTCTATTATAAACTTTGTTCTGATTTTCATCACCTACCTTACTCTGGTAGCTCTTCTCATGTTCGAACCTTCATCTCTAGCCTTTCCACAACCTCTCCATTAAGGGTGTGTTTGGTACGTGGGAATGGGGAATCGGAATGAATTGTTTCCATTCCCATCCTCCTTAAATAGAAATGTGTTAAGAGTTTGGTGACTTAAATTCTATTTGGTCCGACCCGAAAAACTCACAATGCGATATATGTGGTGAAATTAAAATTATGAGGTTTTTTTAGGGGTCTGTGGTGGTAGCGGAGAGATTAGGCCTATTGGGGGTTTACCCTCATAGTATGGACCTGATTTGTTATATATATATATATATATATATATATATATATAATGTATAGGATTTAGGGTTATGATGTTTATGCCTATGCAGTAGTCGCTCACATCTTTCCTCACTTGTCCCAATTTTTTGACATAGTGGATTTTTGTTCTCCTCTACCCGTGGGTTTTCCCATCTAGGGCTTTCCACGTAAATCTGTGTGTTCTTATTCTATTTAGCAATAAGAAACAAAATGGAATTGGTGATTCCAATTCTTGCATTTGAATGTATTTAGAAATATAAGGTTGGAATGATTATTTCTTCTTTTTTTTTCAATGTTAAAATATTTATTTTCATTTAAAAAAAAAAAAAAAAAAAAAACTCTCACACTGTGCATAGTTTAAAAAAACAAAAATATTTGGTGTGTGATTTAAAAACATATTTGTTTTAAAAATTTATACCACTGGTGATTTTTATTCTTGAGAAACAAATTTTAAAAACAAAATAAGAAGTTTAATAAGTTTTAAAAATTATTTGAAACTCAAAATATATATATATATATAATGATTATAAAAATTAATAGACATAATAATATTTTAAATTATTTAATAAATCTTTTAATTTCTAAGAATAATTTGAAATTCAAAAACTAATTAATTAATTATAGATTAAATGAAAATTTTCAATATTAAATAATAAAAAATGGAATATCATGTCCTTAGTTGTGTACAAAAGGTATGGAATGAAAATTTTGATTCATTTATATCTTTAAATTTTAAATTTTTTTGTTTTTAAATTCATTTAAAATAAAATAGTATTAACAATTATTAATTTTACATTATTATTATTTATTTTTAACAAAATAAATCAATTATGCTTTAATAAGATATTAATATCCATATTTTTATAGTATTTATAAAAATATAATTTATAATTTTATTATAATATTAATATTCATATTTTATTAAATACTATTTATTTTTAAATTTATTTATAATTTCAAAACTATTTTATTTTTAATAAGACTTGGATTAAAGCTAGTTTATATTATATAAATTAAATTTACACCTTTTCTTTTACAAAATCTAAATAAAAATATTTTTAAAAAGAATTTATAATAAAAAAAAATTGTTGTAAAATAATAAAGTGGAAGGAGAAGAAAACGAAAAAAAAAATTAGTATATAGGAAGAAAATAGAATAAATTTTCATTAGAGGTCTTTCCCTTTTATAAGGAGTCACAAATAGATATACATCAATATGGATGATCATCCACAAATTCCTATAATCCAATAAATTCTCATATTTTATAACACTCCCCTTTTGATGATCATAAGAATATGCTTCATTAAAACCTTAATAAGAAAAACTCTAGTGAAGGAAAAAGAGTACAATATTCTTTTGGACTGCTAAAACTATCTCGTTAAAAACCTTGCAAGTAAACCCAATGGGATAAAATCTGGACGAAGGAAAAAAGAGTACAACGTAGTGATATTTTTATCAATTAACTCCCCCTCATATTGACATGATTATATTTTC
This sequence comes from Vitis riparia, assembly GCF_004353265.1. Classification (NCBI taxonomy): domain Eukaryota; kingdom Viridiplantae; phylum Streptophyta; class Magnoliopsida; order Vitales; family Vitaceae; genus Vitis; species Vitis riparia. The sequence goes on from NC_048437.1 coordinate 15,762,129, forward strand.
TCCAATAACGCAACATGGAGATCTTTGAGTCGATGCATTCCAATGAACTTCTTGAGTATTACAGTTGACAATGCCTTTATGAATAGATCTGCTAAATTGTCACTTGATCTTAGTCATTAAACAATAATTTCATCACTCTTCTAAAGCTGATGAATGTAAAAGTACTTTGGCAATATATGCTTAATTTTATCACCCTTAATGCATCCTCTTTAAGATGTACAATGTATACAACATTATCTTCATATAACTTGGTAGCATTACCTCTGATGCAGGATAGTTCACATGTTTCCATTATTTGCTCAATTGATCTCCATGATATTGTTGTACCACCACAGGTAAATAAGCACCTCATTTAAGATCGAGCTTTGTGGGGGGTCTGAAAGATAGCTAATATCTACATAATTAAACAATTGAGATTATAATCCTTTCAAATAAAATACAGCCATGTCATCGTAGTACATGTTTAACTTTATTCCAATGTCTTTGAGTTGGTGCAGAACTATATCTAGTCGTGTGTAATTTACGAGATACATCAATGCACCAATAACACTGAGATATGGTATTTCTGGATCAAGTAGTTCTTCATTATCATCTTTAGGACGAAACAAGTCCTTGTTCACTTCAAGTGAACGAACAACCATGGTAGAACTTAATGAATGTGATTCATCCATATGAAAGTGCTTTAAGACTTTCTTTGTATATATTGACCAATAAACTAACATTTCGTTTGAAAAGTACTCGATCTGTAAGCTGAGACAAAAGTTTTATTTTCCAAGATATTTCATTTCGAATTTACTTTTTAAATAGTCAACTATTCTTGTAAGCTCTTCAAGAGTTCCAAAAAAATTCAAATGTTCCACATGTACTATAACAATTGCAAATATTCAACATAATGAATTTCAAATATTCTTGGAAGTGATTGTACCATATGTCTTTGGATTGCTTAATCGATACAAGGATCTATGTAGCTTAATTCAGTATATGCTACAATGTTTTGAATTAGTTGTTTCGAGCATTTGAAATCCTTTAGGGATTTTCATATATATATGTCATCATTTAAAGATCCATATAAATATGTAATAACGACATTCATGAGATGCAAATCCAGTCCTTTTAAGACTACTAAACAAATTAGATATCTAAATATGGTTGCATTCATCATAAGAGAATATGTTTCCTCGTAGTCAATACTAGGTCTCTATAGAAAACCTTAAGCTATGAGTCATATACACTTTATGTCTCATGATTTCATTTTTCTCATTGCACTTTCTTATAAATACTCATTTAAATCCAACAAGCTTAACAACTTTTGGCGTTTAGACTACAAGTCCAAATACTTCTCATTTTTCTATTGTCTAATTTTGTCGGGACAATATAAACTTGTCTCATATATATCATACAATGGATGTGGATGGAAGATTTTTTTACTTTCAAGTCTATATATATATATATATATATATATATATATATATAGACTAGTTTGAAAGTTGATTTGAGAGGGATAGTGCGAGTTTCCTAGATTATAAAGAGAAGAAGAAGAAAATTAAGCTCGATAGATCGTCATCGGACATGTCAACCTTTGATATTAAACAAGAAGAAGATGGCTCAGAAAAAGAAGTTAAGGATCCACCTGCAAATGCAATAGTTGTTAATGAAGGCAATTTGAACAAACCCAAGTTTTATAAGAAACAAAATTTCAGAATTTTCTTTCGTGAATATTTTATTGCTTTATCTCACTTTTAATTTTCGTTTGGTTGCCAAGAAATTATATATGGAAATTAAGAATTATGCTACAACAATGACCTCTCTCTTTGTTGTTTCATTTTTTTCCTTTCTTTTCTATCTTCAACCAAACACCTAGTAAAAGTTTAATTTGGTTCCTCTATAGGTTATAGGGTTTTCCTCAAGCCTTATTGCCCCATTGTGCTTTTGTTGCACAATCTAGCTATATTTGTTAGCTAGGTACTGGAAAGTAAACTTGAATTTAGAAACTTTCTAAAATATTACAATTAGATTTAGTTTCTGAAAAGTTAAGAAGAATATTTTATTTTTGAATAGTTATTCAAGTTTCTATTTTTGAATTGTCAAGTATTAGGAAGTTTCTTCCGCTAGAATTAGGAGTTTTTATTTTATTTAATTTGAGTAGTTATAAATAGGAGATATGTAATATTTGAATAATTAAGAGTGAGTGGTAGAATACAATAAAATTTTTAATTCTCCCAAATTTATCTTCCTTTGTAATTTTGTGTTTTCTCTATCAACCTCATTACTCTAACCAAATCGGTATCAACGCTTCTGCATATCCAACAAATTGGTACCAGAGCAATACAAAAAGGATAGCAAATGGGATGTATCCATTTCAAGTTCCTAGCTCACCAAAGACAACTATGACAATTGGAGCATCTGATTCATCCCCAATTGATGTACCTTTGATTCAGTCCTCAGACAGGAGTTATCAACAAAATTTATAAATTTAATTCACCATATACTAGGGTATCATAGCATAGTGGTTCTAGGATCGTCCATAGAGATGGGTTTTCATTTCACACCTGATATTAGTTTAAAGAATTGGATTGGTGCTTTTTCTTTTACAAGTTAGTTTTAAAAGAAAACATAAATTTGGTTGAAAAAGGGGTTGGTTTTAAGCTAACCATAAAAATAGTAATTGATTTTAATTACAAAGAAAAGGTTTCTTGGATTTTCAGGTCACTAGGTTCAGGCTCCTTATACAAAAGGGAAGATTCTGGATCTTTTCCTCATATTGGGGATTTAACCTATAGTTATCCTCCCAACCAGTGTGTTACAGTTGCTTCCCATTAATGGTTTCAACGCTAAATCCCTCTTACTGATGCATCTTGCAATGGCTCGTACCTCTCACCTAACATTTGCCATTCAAGGTGGTCCTTAACCTTGGATTACCCTTCAAAAGCTCGCAGGAGATAACTAATGGATGTCTCCAGGGAGTCCAAAAGCTTACCAAGTGTTGGCTATTCTAAATAATCCTACCTTTAAACCACTTCCCAGAGACTCGCAAGAGATAACTAATGGATCTCTATGGATTGAGTCCGAAAAGCTTACCAAGTGTTGGCCCAGGTGATTATAAGGGATTTTAAGTTAACTAAAAATATAAAAACCATTAACGGGTCACGACTTCCTTTTCATTAAAAACTGAAACAAGGAAAACTTCCACTTTTGTATCCGGGTCCCTTACCTAGCTTCCTTCAGTCCAAGAAACAAAAAGCTTAGCCACTCATCCTTTGAGAAAACATCCTCAGAGATTGTTTGGCTCGAAAGAAAAATACAATCAAAGTGAGTAGGTAAGGCAGAGCAAAGCTCTGTATATTTCTTAGTAAAAAAATGTACAAGTGATCCCCAAGAATGTCTTCCGAGATTTTGAGATAGATATTACAAAAAGATATATGCTAAGATATATAAAGAGAGATATTTTCAACCCCTCAATTAGATATCTTAAATATCTTAAAAGATCTTTAGCTGATTACAATGAGAGAATAGATAATTACACAAAATATCTTAAGGTAAAAATCTAACGGAGTCGGTGCAAAATATCTTAAGATTACATGAAGATTTCGCAAGTCAGATATGGAGTTAATAAAATTTCGCAAGAGGAAAAGGAGTTGCGAAATTTTCACAATGCTGTAAAGGAGATGCAAAATTTTTGCAAGTGAAAAAGGAGTTACGAAAATTTCATAAGTGGTGAAAGATGGCTGCGAAATTTCCTTTTGCAAAAATTTTGCAAGTGGTTGCGAAATTCTTCAGTGTTATATTCCTCCTCTAATTCTCTTCCTTGCACACTTGATTGATTTGGCAAAGACTTTGAAGCTCTCCAAAACTTGGATCCTTCATGTAATCTAGCTTCAATCTTGCTTTCCCATGGATTATACCAAGTTCTCCCTCATTCTTGGCTTGTTTTAATGATCGAAAAGCTATCAAAAACATCAAAACTTGCCAAAAACTAATTAGTAACACTTGCAAGGGTCCTTAATGTGTCAATTGAGTTAAAAGGTAATAAATACTACTTAAAAGTGTTTAAAAAATTTTATAAGAAGCTATGAAAGAGCACTTTTTGAGTAGTAATCACTCCCCCCCAACCGATATATTGCTAGTCCCTTAGCAATGAAGGAGAGAAAAACAAAAATTAAGACAGTAAAATAATTTACAAAATCATGTTGATCACTCCAAAAAATCACAAGTGGCATGATTGTAAAGCATACTCTCACATAGAATATTAAAGAAGCAAAACCCATCCTTCAACAAGAGGATATCAAAAATCTTACCTAATCATAATTCATACAGAGTAGGCATTATGCAAATTTAAGTAATGATAGGATTTCCACTCTCCTAGGCTCAATCATTACTCTTCCACAAAAATCTATGTGTTAAGCTTATTAGTTTTCAAATATGGTACTCTGAACTAATCTCTCCCTCCAACCTAGTTCTTACTCAGACTTTAGCAAACTAACCACTTCCACTAGGCTAAGAACACACCTTTTTTATTTCACAATTTTTTTCTTGTAGGTGTGCAATGCTTAAGGTATTGTTTTCTAAAGTGTCCATGTAACAGGGATCCATCGATGACTCCTAACCAATCAAGGTTTAGGGCATCAAGCTTTAAGGATCTTTTGACCACTAACTCCTCATATTTTTACCCCGGACTTTTGAGATTGGAATTTAATACCTAATCACCTACAATATGTTAAACTCTACCTATTCACCTTTTTAACAAGCATTGAGGTCGGTGACTCCCAACCAATAAAGGCTTAGGGCACTGGGCTTTAAAGATTTTCACCATATACCCCTCGGACCTTGCTCAGGTTTCAAAGCAAGCATAACACTTTGTTCTTTTTCTTCTTTTTTTTCAAAGGCTTCTTGGCATTTTATCAGGTGTCTCAACACTATTAAAACGAGGTCAAAGGTACCAAGTCTACATTTTCCTAAGTTCAGGAGGTGAGATAGTTTTTCATCTTATAATCGGAACCTAATGTGTATAGTGTGTGGTAAGATTAAAGTGGAAGAAATAAGGTTGAATTCAATAGGAGTTTCAATAATTCATCAACCTCAATAAGCATAATACGACTCTAATATTCAAATAAAAATGTAAGAACTCAATTTCTCTCATTTCATTTTGAGAATTTTTCCTTAATAACCATGGAAAGTAAAGTAAAAGGCAAAAATTTTTAAATTAAGCGATTACTAAATTAACTAAATAACTTAGCATTATTAACAACTTCCTTCCTTTACTCTCCCCCTAACCAAGGTCAACATTGCCCTCAATGTGGCAAGAACGATTGTAAATAAATGGAGGAAGTGGTACCTCCTGAGTGACATGGAGTCTGAGTCGTATAGGAGAAACCACATGATTCAAAAAAAAACAAAAGATTAATGAGTAAGGGAGATAGAAAGACAATGCCAAGTATAAACCAAAATGATATGTATATATTACTCTGAGAAAGTACAATGAGATGATCATGTAATACATCCAATCCCAGAATATAAAATATCAACACAAGTAATAATGTCTACTAATATACTAAGTAAATACAAAATAAAGAAATTATCAAGGAGCGGGGTTCTCTGGTGGAGATGATGGCTCAGTGGTTGCCTCGTGAGTGGCCTGGGGCAGGACATCGGCTGTGATGGTCTCCTCGGCTGGAGCTCTAGGCTCTGATGGTCCAAGAATATCAGTCTGAGGTGGTGGTAGTCCTAGATGTTGCTGTATCTGACGAAGGATAGTAGTATGTTAGTCCTACTGAGCACGGATGTCTACCATCTGCCGAAATAGAGCATTGTGTGTAGCGGTTAGTGTCCTGAATAACAATACCATGCCACAAAACTCCGAGCCAGATACAGTGATAAAGTCCTCCGATGTAGGAGGTGCAGCTAGTGGAACAAGAGGTGTAGCAGGAGGATTAGTAGAAGTGGCCTAAGGCATAGATGGTGCAGCAGGGGCGGGTGGAATAGAATCTGTAGGACACTCTTCTTGCTGTGCCTGGTCAACCTGTGCTGGCACTGGAGGTGTTGGCCTAGGTGAGGCTGCTTCAAGTGTTGATTCTGTTGGATTCTTACTTGCCAGCTGTGTCCATTGGTCGAGAGTGAAATGCTCTCGACAATGGTGGCGTTGCTCAAGATGCGGCTCAGTAGGGTAGCCCATATGCTCCAATATATGACAAAGCAACCTCGAAAACAGTAATGGGATCATGTCAGCTCGCTGTAGCTTCTTCCTATAAACTTTCTCCTCGAAGTATAGGAGAGCGGCCATAATTAGGTGATTTGGCCCAAAATAGAAGCCCTCAGATATCCTATATAACACGTCCAGGATGGGTCCTCGCCTCTGCACTGAATGCTGAAGAAGGAAAATGTTGGACCACAACAATACATCTACTAAGAGCATCCTAGATGGAAGCTCCGTACGTAGAAGAAAAGAATCTTCATAAGTCCCTCTCGATAGAATGCGGACCATGTCTCACTGAGATATAGGGGACCAGTGTCTGAAATGTGTTGGATCATCTGGCTGAAATGGAATATGGAGAGCCTCAGCAATGTACCTAGCCTTTAAGATACCCTGATGCCTGTCTATGCTGAAATGAATGGTTGTGAGACTCTGGGCACCCTGAGTAGTCATGGACTGATAGTGTAGACCCTCAATTTTGTCCCTCGACACTGGCATTTGTCCTTTGGGCATCACCTGCACCCATCGTTCTCATATGGCACCACTAGGGCCCCTTTTGGGCTTAGTCGGTGTCCGAACCTCGTGTGGGCTTGTCTGTGGTCCATTGTGGTGTGTATGTGTTCATTTTAGAGGGTCATCATGACCATTTTCCTAGTCGTTCACATCACCCTATAGGAAGGAAGTGGGGTCATCCCGATGTTTTAGCTTAGTTGAAGTTTATAGGAGCATGTTGAGGTTCGGAGCACTCGGGCTTGTTTTGATCATGGCTCCCTCATTAAAACTCGGAATTGCACACCGTTTTTTTTCATGGATTCCTCACTCTTCCAGGAATATTCTATCATTTTTGCAACCGGTTCGACCGGTTGGCATCCGGTTCAGCCGGTTCAGCCGGTTCATCGAGTCAGCCGGTGTAAAACACTGATTTTTGGTAATTATTTTGATCATATCTCCCTTTTTCGAACTCGGAATTGCATACCGCTTTTTTTCATGGATTCCTCACTCTTCCAGGAACATTCTATCAAATTTTCAAGATTTTTTGCAACCGGTTCAACCGGTTCATCGAGTCAACTGGTGTAAAACACTGATTTTGGTAATTTTGGGACCCAAATCCTACATGGATCAGACCCATAAGCTCCAGATCGATTTTGGGCAATGTTGTGGGCCCATTTTGGGCCTTGGTTTGGGTTTCTTGCAGCCCACCACGAATCCATATGGATTCTTGGTGGTGAAGCAAGCTGAAAACTGAAGGGAGTGAGCTGGCCTCGTAAGTTTAAGAGAAGTAATGAGGGGTGTGGTTCCCATGCTGATGAAGGGGATTTCGGTGCTGAAGGGGAAGGAACCCAGGAGGCTCAAATGTTGAGAGGGGTATGAGTATAAAAGGTGAGAGGATAGGAGAGCAAGGGACCTTTTGGCATTTTTGAGAAAGGGGATATTTTGTTGGTGAGAAAAACAAAGGGTGAGGAGCATCTTCTGAGTTGAGAGCATGGGGGAAAACTACAGCATCTCGGCTTCTGGAAGTCATCATCAACGTACATGGATCATATTTGGCAGAGATTCTGATGTAAGTATGCTGAATTTTTTTTACCTACAGGTCATCTTCATCGTCTTCGTATGCTTTTTCTTCTTTCTCATCCTTTTTTATTTCCTTTGATGTGAAGATTGTATTGCTTGGGTGTGGATAATAAAGGCCACACATGTTTGTTGTTGATTGGTTATGAAGGGTTGAGGATTACAGTTGAGGATGATTGTTTTCCTGATGTGTTAGAATCACGTTTAGGCTCAAGTTTAATTCATTCATCGTTTTCAATTTTGCACCATGGTTGGTTGATTCTGTCAGTCATGAGGAACACCTGACCTTGCTTTGTTTGGTTCTCACTCATCCGGGCTCGGAATTGAGAACCGTTTCTTTTTTTTGATTCCTTATTCATTTAGGAACTTTTTGACCAAATCTGAGATTTTGATCAACTAGCTATACTGGTTGGGAACCGGTTCAACCGGTTCAGTACCATAGTTGGCTGACTCTGTCAGTCATGAGGAACACCTGACCTTGCTTTGTTTGGTTCTCACTCATCCGGGCTCGGAATTGAGAACCGTTTCTTTTGTTTGCTTCCTTATTCATTTAGGAACTTTCTGACCAAATTTAGGATTTTTCATCAACCAGTTGGCATCCGGTTCAACCGGTTCAGCACCATAGTTGGCTGACTCTGTAAGTCATGAGGAACACCTGACCTTGCTTTATTTGGTTCTCACTCATCCAGGCTCAGAATTGAGAACCGTTTCTTTTTTTTTTGCTTTCTTATTCATTTAGGAACTTTCTGACCAAATCTGGGATTTTTTATCAACCGGATGAACTGGTTGGGAACCGGTTCAACCGGTTCAGCACCATAGTTGGCTGACTCTGTCAGTCATAAGGAACACCTGACCTTGCTTTGTTTGGTTCTCACTCATCCGGGCTCGGAATTGAGAACCGTTTCTTTTGTTTGCTTCCTTATTCATTTAGGAACTTTCTTACCAAATCTAGGATTTTTTATCAACCGGCTGAACTGGTTGGGAACCGGTTCAACCGGTTCAGCACCATGGCTGGCTGACTCTATCAGTCATGAGGAGCACCTGATCGGGCTTTGTTTGGTTCTCACTCGTCTGGGCTTGGGATTGAGTTTCGTTGCTTTTGTTTGATTCCTTATTTATTTAGGAGTCTTCTAAAAAAATTTTGGGAATTCTTCTCAATAGGTTGTACCAGTTGAGAACTAGTTCAACCTGTTCTGCTGGAGGACTTTAGGTAGCCCTCGATTTTTGCATTTTTCGAGCCCTTATCCATTGGGGCTCAAACCCATTTGCTATAGGGCACTTGTGATCCATCTTGAAGGTTTAAGTCAGTGTTTGATTTCAGTTAGTATGAGCAATTTTGAAGTTATGGGTGGTGTGGTCTAGGTAAGTCTAGTTTGATTTATATGACATTAGGGGAGTCCATTACCTGATCTTAACCAGCTTTCTTCCTTTTTGGCACAAAATTTGATGCTTGATTCTGAATATATGTTGCGTGGTTGACTCACCCTCTACTGTAGCACATGGCTAGGGACCACAGGTATGCATCGTTGGTTTTGATTGTTGAATCATATGCATGCATGGTGCTTAATCCTGAATGTTTGTTACGTGTTTATCTGTGTTTGGCTGACCTTTTATGTAGCGCATGGCTAGGGACCACAGGTACACACCCATTGTTTTGGTTGGTTGAATTCATATGCATGCCAAATACCAATTAGGATTGTGTGATTCATGACATCTATTTAGCCTAGGGTTTCATCTTCGACCCATATGCTCCCACATACCCCAATTCATTAGTAGAAACCGAGTTCCGGGCCTAGAGGGGTGCTACCTCGCATGAGGTACCTTCCCAATGGGTAACCTGATCCCCGGACCCAGAATCTAGTTTTCGCAGACCGTTTTTTTTCCATACTGGGGTCATTAGGGGTTTTGGTTCTTACTTAATTTTCCCCATTTTAAAAATAAAAATAAAAAGTAAGTGGCGACTCCATACAACATCGTTCCTCACCGGGGACGGGTTTTTCAAAACTGGAAAACTCAACTTTTTCATTCCTTCTTTTCTTTTAAAAGCGAGTCGCGCCGGTCCGGTGGATCGGGTGAGGGTACACAGATAGAAAGCCATCGCCACTCTAGGGTATAAAAACTCCCTGTGAGTCATTAGGCACTCGAGATGGTACCTCTAGAGCAGTCCAAATGAATCTTGAAGGTCCGGCTGTTGTCGCATAGCCTCAATGTCGAAGTAGAGCTCAGAATTAAATGGCCTGGCTCTACAATCTAAATTGCCCTCAATGGACAGCGCGGTAACCATAGGCCTCTTGATGATGGCTTCCAAAACAATGTCGAAAGGATGCTGAGAATCTGCTTGGCCCTAAGAATCAAGCTGCTCATGCCTAGATGTCTCTCCGGGGCCTGAAGTCCTAGCTCTTTTTGGTGGAATGCGGTGTACTGATGGCTTTGGGGGTGAAGAAGTTGGCGGTCTCCATGTCGAGTATTGGTGCTGATGAGGGCTAGAGGACACCCCACCTTCAGAAAATGCAACGATCGGGGCCTGAAAGGCCTGAGATGAATCCTGAAGATCAAAGGTACTTGACCGAGCCTTGTGAGATGCTGACGGGTTTGTATAGCCCCCTCTGATGCATGCCATGGTTGAAATGGGCGAGAGGCGGAGGTCTCTTCTTCTTCTTGGTGGTCGTGGGGCGTGGAATGGCAAGGAAATGGCTTCGCAAAGTGGCGGTGAGTTTTTCGCAATAGAGGATGGGTCGTGAGAAATAAACAGAACCTTTGGAGGTCTTTAAATAGGAATTTTAAGTGACCTTTAGCTTCCCTCCTGACTATTGGTAGTTCGCATAAGTGACTGTTGGCATTTCGCATGAGTTTCGCAAGGCAAAAATGGGTTGCGAAATTGCTAGTAGCCCTTGCGAAAATTTTTGCAAGTGAATTTGGATGTTGGGAAATTTTCGCATTTGAATTTGGCTGGTGGGAAATTTTCGCATTTAACTTTGGCTGGTGCAAAATTTTTGCATTTGGATTTGGTGCTGTGAAATTTTCGCATTTAGATTTGGTTGGTGCAAAATTTTCGCATTTGACTTTTTGTCCTGCGAAATGTTCTGTTTTTCCTCTGTTTTGGAATTCTCCTATATTTGATCATCAAAAAATTAAATTAAGTCACAATAAAATAAAATTAAAGCGAGAAATTTCAATTTAAAACATATACTAAATCAATAAAACTTGAATTTAAAATTTAAAACAAAACAACAAACAAAAACAAAAAATATGGACTTAGTGTTTTCCGACAGACTAAGTCCATCTAACCATTTGTCTTTCAGGCTTGATGTGGTTCAAGGAGGTTGATTTCCTCCTTATCTTTAGAAAATGGCTCCAAAAATGGCTTGAGACGTTGGCCATTGACTTTGAAAGTCCTGGTACTGCTGAGTAGCTCTACTACTCCATTTGAATACACTTGTTGGATAGTAAATGGACCTATCCACCTTGACTTCAATTTTCCCGGGAAGATGTGGAGCTTAGAGTCATAAAGCAAGACTAAGAGTCCCTTTTGGAATTCTTTGCGGGAGACTAACTGATCATGCCACATTTTCAATCTCTGTTTTTCAATGTTTGAATTGATATAAGCGTCATTTCTCAATTTCTCCATCTCATTAAGGTCTAGAAATCTCTTCATGTAGGCTCTGTTCAAGTCCATGTTGAGCATCTTGATTGCCCACCAAGCTTTGTATTGCACCCTAACGGGGAGATGGCACGCTTTACCATAGACTAGGTGATAAAGAGACATTCCAAGAATGGTCTTGTAAGCTATTCTGTAAGCCCATAGTGAATCATGAAGCTTAACAGACCAATCTCTTCTGCTTGTATTCACCACCTTCATTAATATGTTCTTGATCTCCCGGTTGGCTAACTCAACTTGCCCAGAAGTCTGAGGGTGGTAAGGTGTAGCTACCTTATGCTTCACCCCGTACTTGGCTAAGAGAATTTCAAACGGCTTGTTACAAAAATGAGTACCCCCATCACTGATTATGGCTTTGGGTACTCCAAATCTGGAGAAGATGTTCTCTTTGAGAAATTTGAGAACAACTCTGTGATCATTTCGCTTACACAAGATTGCTTCAACCCATTTAGAAACATAATTCACTCCCACCAAGATGTAGGAATAGCCAAAGGACATAGGAAAAGGTCTCATGAAGTCAATGCCCCATACATCAAAAAGATCAACTATTAAAATGGGGTTCAAAGGCATCATGTTCTTACGTGTTAATTTCCCAAGACTCTAGCATCTGTCACAGCTCCTACACATGGTGAGGGCGTCTTTGAAAAGTGATGGCCAGCAAAAACCCAATTGCAACACCTTCATAGTTGTCTTTTGAGAAGCAAAGTGGCCTCCACATGCGCTTTCATGGCAATGACTGAGGATCCCTTGTTGCTCTTGCTCAGGGATGCACTTCCGTATTATTTGATCCGCACAATATTTGAATAGGAATGGTTCTTCCCAATAGTAAGCATGAATTTTTGCAAAGAAGTGCTTCTTATCTTGTGCTTTCCACTCACTTGGAACTTTTCCGATAACTAGATAGTTAGCAATATGAGCATACCAAGGAACGGCTTCTATCAACATGAGTGACTCCTCTGGAAAATCATCATTAATTGGAAAACTGTGGGAATTATGTGCAATGGCTCACCTCGATAGATGGTCAGCTACCACATTCTCCACTCATTTCTTGTCTTTGATCTGAAGATTGAATTCTTGAAGCAAGAGAATCCATCTAATCAACCTCGCTTTTGCATCTTGTTTAGTCAACAAATATTTCAAGGCCGAGTGGTCAGTGAAAACCACAATGAAAGACCCTACTAAATAAGCGCGGAATTTGTCTAAGGCAAAAACTACAGGCAACAATTCTTTCTCTGTGGTTGTGTAGTTTCTTTGCACTTAATTCAATGTTTTGCTTGCATAGTAGATCACATAGGGCTTTCCATCTTCTCTTTGCCTAAGAACAACTCCTATAGAAAAGTCACCGGCATCGCACATCACTTCAAAGGGCAATTTCTAGTTGGGAGCTCTCACTATTGGAGCGGTTGTCAGCAATAACTTCAATTCTTCAAAACTCCATTGACATCGACCATCTCATACAAATTTAGCATCCTTTACCAATAGCTCACAAAGAGGTCTTGCAAGTTTAGAGAAATCTTCAATAAACCTCCTATAGAACCCAGCGTGGCCAAGGAATTACCTTACTCCTTTGGTAGTTGTTGGCAATAGCAACTTGACAATCAGTTCAACTTTTGCTTTGTCCACCTCAATGCCTTGGCTAAAGATAATATGCCCAAGGACAATCTCTTGGGGTACCATGAAATGGCATTTCTCCTAGTTGAGCACCAAGTCTTTCTCAATGCATCGGTTTAGCACAGCTTCCAAATTGACTAAGCATTGGTCAAACGCACTTCCATATACGGTGATATCGTCCATAAAGACTTCCATAATACGCTCCACCATATCACCAAAAATGCTTAACATGCATCTTTGGAATGTTACCGGTGCATTGCATAAGCCAAAATGCATTCTTCTGTAAGCATAAGTTCCGAATGGACAACTAAAAGTGGCCTTTTCCTAGTCTTCAACAGCAATTTCAATTTGAAAATACCCGGAGTAGCCATCCAAGAAACAGTAGAATGGATGGCCTGAGACCCTCTCAAGCACTTGATCAATAAACAGCAACAGGAAGTGGTCCTTCCTTGTTACAGCATTCAACTTTCTATAATCAATACACACCCTCCAACCTGAAGTGAGGCGTGTAGAAACCTCATCTCCCTTATCATTTTGCACCACTGTGATCCCTGATTTCTTTGGCATGACTTGTGTAGGACTCACGCATGAGCTATCTGATATGGGGTAGATAATATCGGCTTGAAGTAGCTTAAGCACTTCAACTCGCACCACCTCTTGCATGTGAGGGTTCAACCTTCGCTGGGGTTAACAAACTGGCTTAGCTTCTTCTTCCATGTAGATATGATGAGTATAGACTAAAGGGTTGATCCCTTTCATATTAGAAATTTTCCACCCTATCGCCTTCTTGCATCTCCTGAGGATTTCAAGTAAACAATCCTCCTGAGTAGTGGTAAGAGATGAAGAAATAACAACAGGGCTCTTCTTATTCTCCTCCAGGTATGCATACTTCAACTCTATGGGCAATGGCTTCAGAATAAGCTTTGGGGGCTCCTCTTTAATGGCTTCTTATGTCTCCTCCTTATTAAATAAAGGGAGAATTTCTTCCCTCAACTTCAAAGGAAGCAGAGTAGCAAGCAAATCTAAGGGTTCAGGTAACCCTTCATCAAGATCCCCAAAACTCTTGTTCAAATCTTCTAGCATCTTCTGATCACAATGCTCCTCCACTAAGTTATCAATCATGCACACCTCTTCTAGTCCTTCTTCTTCTCCCGGATGGAATTGTTTATTGCACATATAGAATATATTGAGCTCCAACGTCATGTTGTCAAATGTAAGCTACATGACTCCATTCCTACAATTGATGATAGCATTTGAAGTAGCTAAGAATGGTCTTCCAAGTATGATATGAATACAATTAGTTCCTTTGGCGACCAGGTCCGTATCAAGAACAACAAAATCCACTGGGTAGTAAAATTTGTCAACTTGAACTAGGGCATCTTCAATCATACCTCTTGGAATTTTCATAGATCTATCTGCTAGAAATAGAGTGATTGATGTTTGCTTCAACTCTCCCAGTCCCAATTGCTTAGAGACAGAGTAGGGTAGCAAATTCACACTTGCTCCCAAGTCCAACAAAGCTTTCTCCACACACGTCTCTCCAATCATCATTGATATGGTAGGACAGCCCATATCTTTGTATTTCACTGGAGACTTGCACTGTATAATGGAACTTACTTGCTCAGTTAAGAAGGCTTTCTTACTCACATTCAACCCTCTTTTTATAGTGCATAAGTCCTTCAGGAATTTTGCATAAGTCGAAATTTGTTTGATCATGTCTAGTAAAGGGATATTAACTTTCACTTGCCTCAACACTTCAAGAATTTCTGATGCGTTGTTGATTCCCTTTTTGCCATGCAAAGCTTGGGGGAGAGGTGGAGGCATGTGCTTCTTTATCATTTCTTCTTGGTTGATGGTCCTCTCCGGTTTTTCATTCACCTTAGCTTCAAGGTCTTCCTTCTTTGTACTGTTCCCTTTTCTCTTTCCTTTGATTTTCTCCCTCTTCTCTTTCTCTGCTTCAGTCTCTAGTTCATGCTCTGGCTTGGATGTCGGCAGATCAACCTCTTTACCACTCCTTAGAGTGATCACTGCTTTGACTTCTCTCATCTGAGAAGATTCTCCCTCCTAAGCCTCCACTTCATGGATACCCTTAGGGTTTTGATGAGGTTGAGAAGGAAATTTTCTTTTCTCTTGCACTATGTTGAGATTGTGTGGACCCGCATTTTTCACGTGCGTCCCCACTCGATCGGCGAGACTCGCTTTTTATTTGTGAAAAAATATTTAGTTTTGGAAAAGTTGGAGCCGCCACTTATTTTATTTTTATTTTAAAGGGAAAATAAAACAAGAAAGAAAAACCCTAAAATATGACTCCATAATTTTTGGAAAAGCATGTCTTTGAAAAACCCAAGTCTAGGTCCGGGGATCAAGTTACTTATTGGGAAGGTAACTCTAGGAGGTAGCACCCCTCTAAGCCCTAAAGAGGTCTCTACTGACTAAGTTGAGGGAAATATGGCAATTAAATGGTTGATCATAGGTATCTAGGTGGGCTAAGGTGATTTCAAAATGAGCATGCCAAACAAGAAAAACCAATCACGCCCATAAAGGAAAGTTAGGACGCGTACCTGGACCGCTTCTTAGGCGCTATCATAAAACATCAATGGTTAGTTTAGATCATATATCACCCAACATGCCTTTTATCATAGATAATTGCACAATGAAGCATATATATTAAAGCACCCAAGGATTATATTGAACATGGATATGATCTTCAATAGCGTACATGTCTATAGAATTTTTGAAAGTGAGTGAGAGAGAAAGCGTACCTGGGTAGCAAGCTAAACGCCTTTATGGAAAACATGGTTAGCTAAATAATAGATTCAAAATAATCTCATATATACCACAAAGGGAAAGCATAATTAATTAAATATCAAACAAAAAGTATTGAAGAAAATATCATGGATGTCGGGCCCCCACCAAAGCCCTAATTGATTTTGCATGAATTGATTCTATGAATCCCATTGTTTGGAATTATGAAGTTTATTCATGCTTGTGAAAAAAAAAATTAATAATAATAATAAATAAATAAATAAATAAAATCAAGAAAACGGTTGAAAGTCAAAGAAAATAGTGAAAACGCATGCCGGAAGGAAAATAGCAGCAAATATTATTAAAAAGAAAAAAAAAGAATTTTATTGCCTAGGGAATCTCTCAAGGATGGAATTGGAAAAAAGAAGTTTCTTTGATGGAGAAAAGATTTTGAAAACCTGATTCAAAGCATGTAAGATCGCAAGCAAGAATAAAGGCAAAAAGAGGAGGATGATGCACCAAAGTGTCCACTGTGTGAGTAAGGTCTGGAGGTGTGACTAAGACTGCTTTATTAAATCTGAAGCCTATTTCTTCAACTCCATTATGCTGCAACTTTCTGATACGCCTCTATAAAATCAAGCATGTTCATATCTCCTTGACTATCTTAAATAAGCTCCATGGTTTACGGATAAACAAGAAGTCTCACACATGCAGGGACGATCACCATGTGTCTTCAACAGCCGACATGTTTAGCATTTTGTTCATGAGTCATACAATCTGACTAACGCTCCACTTTGTAGGGGATTAATGCCAAGTCATTATCCGCAGAATAATCTGGACTCCATCCATGGACCCAGCCATTGCTTCCCTGTGCCAAAAAAAAACCTTTGATCTGATAGGTCTCCTTTCTCCGTCTAAGGGCTTTGAGTGTAGGAAAGTCCATTTAAATCACCAGAGATCATGCTCTTAAGGATATCGATTTCATGCGTGTTGGAGGTGTCATGCTGTTCAGCACATAAACTTTCTAGTGTATTCAACGAGCCATCAAATCCAATAGCTGAGCATGAATATTCATCATTTAATTCTCCATCTTCTTCTAGTGATGGGAGCTCCATTGATTCTGGTTTGAATCTAACCCTTGCACTGATTTTATCCATGTGCTCATCTGCAACCCTCTCTCTCTCAGTTTCCTCTGCTGCTCAATCTCTCTGAACCCGTTTTAGAAATTAGTGGCCAATGATTACTACTCAAAAAGTGCTATTTTGTAGCTTGTAATTAACTCTTTTAAACACTTTTGAGTAGTAGTTATTGTCTTTTAACGCAATTAACATGTTAAGGACCCTTGCAATCAATTCTAATCAAATTATGTTAAGTTTTGGTGTTTTGATAGCTTTTTGATCACCAAGGCAATCCAAGATTGAGGAGAGTTATTTGGAATCCATGGCAAAGCAATGGAAAGCTCAGAAACATGAAGAACCAAAGCTTTGAAGTCCTTTGCCATAAGCAAATCCGGAATGCAAGGAGAGAAGCAAAGAGGAGAAAAGCAAAGAGGAAAACAGAGGACAGCAGCTGCAGTCTTCCTTCGCACTTTTGGAGCACTTCCCGAAGTCCATTTTCTACATGCTATATACCATTTCAAAGCTCAGGAAGTCAAGAATCCAACGCTTCAAACCGTGTACGATTTGGAGCTGAAATGAGGAAGTTACAGCCGTTGGAAGCCTATCACTCCAAGCTGAAGGAAGATTTTGCAAAGTGCTGCGAAATCACCCTTTTGTTGCGAGATATTTCGCAGCCTTTTTGCACAGTGCTGTGAATTCCCCCTGAAGTTTCACGACGTGATGGAAGCCAAACACCGCAAGATGAAAGCCAACTTCACAGCGGTGCGGAATCAACCTTTTGCTGCGAAGTAATTTCGCAGCCCTTTTTGTGCATCTGCGAAATCTCGCAGACCTCGTTTTCACCTGCGAAACGGTCCTGAAGCTTCCCGATATTTGCACCGACTCTTTTAGATATTTTCTTCAGATATTTTTGTCTAAATTTCCATTTTCTCCTTGTATTCAGCCACTCATGTAATTCCTTAGCTAGGAAGTATCTAAGGAAGGGTAAATTACCTTCCTATATAAACTCCCTTGCATCCATTGTAAAATGGATAATCCATCATATAATATATCATATATAGAATCAACGAACAGAGCACTTGCTCTGTTTTTCCTATATATTCTTGTTTTCTCTTTAGTTTTCTTTCTAGCCAATCAAACTCTGAGGATTTTTCCTCAGAGGATGAGAGGCTAGGCTCTTTGTCTCTTGGAGTGAAGAAAGCCGGGTAAGTTTCCACATGCAT
The DNA here is from genome assembly GCF_004353265.1 of Vitis riparia. NCBI lineage: Eukaryota > Viridiplantae > Streptophyta > Magnoliopsida > Vitales > Vitaceae > Vitis > Vitis riparia. The sequence goes on from NC_048437.1 coordinate 15,780,240, forward strand.
AAATTGGAAGTTTTGTTGTTTTAGTTTTTAATGAAGAGAAAGTGTGACCCATTAATGGTTTTTATCTTTTTAGTTAACTTAAAACGCCTTTAAATCACCTGGGCCAACACTTGGTAAGGCAAGTGATCTTCGTCCATGGAGATGCACTAGTTTACCCCTTGCGAGCCTCTGGGAGGTGACTTGAAGGTAGGATTTTCTAGAATAGCCAACACTTGGTAAGCTTTTGGACTCCAAGGAGACATCCATTAGTTATCTCTTGCGAGCTTTTGACGGGTAATCCAAGGTTAAAGATCACCTTGAATGACAAGTGCTAGGTGAGAGGTATGAGCCATTGCAAGATGCATCAGTGAGAGGGATTTAGTGTTTGAACCCATTAATGGGAAGCATCTGTACAACACCGGTTGGAGAAGGAACTATATGTTAATTCTCTAATGCGAGGAAAAGAAACAAGTGACCGGAACTCTCCTTTTTGTACAAGGAATCTGAGCCCAGTGATCTAAACTCCAAGAAACACTTTTCTTTGTAAGTAAAATCAGTTACTATTTTTGGTTAGCTTAAAACCAATCCTTTTTCAAACATCTTTATGTTTTCTTTTAAAGCTAACCTTGAAATGAAAAGGCACCAATTCAGCTTTGAATTGATATCATTTGTGAAGTGAAAACCCATCCCAGTGAACGATCCTAGAGCCACTATGCTATAGTAGCTTTGTCTTTGCTACCCTAGTATATGGTGTAATAGGTTATAAATTTTGTTGATTAATCCCTCAATCAAGGAGCACCAGCTGGACACAAATCAGCTGAGACACCAATTAGGCATGAATCAGCCAAGATATCAGACCATGAAGAACCTATTGCCAAAATAACTTTATAGGGCTTCTAATCGCATTGCTTGGTTAATCTTGTTTGGAAGCTGAGCGTTCACGTCAGCTTCCAAACGTCAAAGGAGCAACAACAGGATGAAGAAGAAGAGATTTGAGACGGCCAATGCTTCCAGAATATCGGATTGACTTCTGAGCTAGATCTTGATATGCAGTGACTAATTTATCGCGAAACTCAACCATTGTAGGATCCCTCTGGTCTTCACTGTCTTTATTTACCAAACACTCAGCAGAATAATCCTTGAATATAGGCAGGAACCATTTCCGGCAGAACTCATTAAAGAGAAGTGTGAGAACCAAAAGAGGGATAGTTAAGCTAGATGTAAGAGGAAGCTTCTTCAGTCCAAATATTCCAATTGCAATAATATGCATTAAGACCAAAGAAAATATTGTTGAATTGTGCATTATAAGCCAAAACTTCCCACCAGTTTCATCTTCTTGCTTGATACTGATAGACGCTACAATACATGGTCATTGGGCGAGGTTCCGATTTGTAACATTCGCATATTGGGTAGTGATGAGTCCAAGTTGTAGGAAGTGGTTTCCAGCCGTGCTATTTGCATACATTTTAAGAATATGCCTAAGTGAGACTAGGGTGTTTAGGACAATGCCTAAGTGTGCTATCCTAAAAGTGCACCTAAAAGCTATCCTAAAAAGGAAGGAAAAACCTAAGTCTAAATCAAAACTACCAAGGGTCACAGTAAGGGGTCAGATAATCCTTCAACCAAAGTCTCCGAGGTGGCTCAAAAAAGGTAAGTAGTATGAGTAGCTATGGGCCACCAAGGAACTACTGTAAAGTATCGAATAAGTATCTAATAAGACATGTGCTGAGAGGACAAAATTGAGGGTCTACAGATTGGTAAGCCTTGAGGTCTGGTACTAGAGATTATCTATCTTCTGAGATAGATCATTCACCCCCCCCCCCCCCCAATCCATATTTCTGTCTCGATTGGCAATTTCTTGCCTGATTTGAGCATTCTCTTGCCTGATCTGAGCATTGCCTGAATTGATCATTGATGGATTTCTGGTCTACAACAAAATCTCCCACAACCTTGCTAAGATTCACAATGGCTTGTTCAAGACTTGAGGCTTGCGGGGGTGCTTGGCCAGGTTGCGTGTACTGAGGTGTCCTTAGCTTCCAAGAGAAATTCGGATGGTTCCTCAAATTTGAATTGTAGGTGTTGCCATATAAAGCATTGTTATTAGGATTAAATAGTCCATTAACATTTGCTTGATCCCCAAACATTTCTCTCACAGCTGGCATTGTAGGATACTCCTCCACCAAGTGCTCAAAAGATTGACAAATTGAACACGGCTTAGCTTGCACTGGTGTGTCTGAAATGGCCTGCACTTCGTGTATCTTTGTCACTTCAAGTTCCTCCAATCTTCTAGCCATAGCTGCAAATTTTGCTTTCATATCAGTATCTTCATTCAAAGTATACATCACAGCCTTAGCATTAGAAGCATTTGGTTGAGAATTCATTATTCCCACTTCTCTGGCATTTGGCTCATCCCATCCTCTTGAAACTTCAGCTACATAACTCAAGAAATCCATGGCTTTCTCTGGATTCTTACTCATGAAGTCTCCTCCGCACATCGTTTCTAAGAGTTGCTTCATTGAGGAAGACATACCGTAAAAATAGCTCAACAATAGCCATGTATCAAAGCCATGGTGAGGACAAGCATTGATAGCTTCCATGTATCTCTCCCAACATTCATAGAATTTCTCATTCTCCTTAGCTGAGAAGTTTGAAATTTGCCTTTTCAAGCCGTTGGTCCTGTGATTCAGGAAAAATTTCTTAAGAAATTCAGCTTGCAAATCAATCCAAGATCGGATACTCCTTGGCCTCAAAGAATTAAGCCAAACCTTGGCCTTGTCCTTTAAAGTGAAAGGAAGTAGCTTAAGCCTCATCAAGTCGATTGAAGCTCCTCCTTCTAGGAAAGTATTACAAACGTGTTCAAATTCCTTGATATGCTGGTAAGGATTCTCACATTCCATCCCATGAAAAGTAGGTAGAAGTGGAACAATATGTGGTCAAATCACTAGCTGCTCTGTAAGTGGAACTATACATGACGGTGCACTCATACGAGGTGGATGTATGCGGTCCTTCATGGATCGGTATGCATTGAGATTTTCTTCTGAAGCATGTTGGGGATCACTTGTACGAGGTGAAAATATCTCTCTTTATATATCTTAGCATATCTCTTTTTGTAATATCTATCTCAGAATCTCGGAAGACATTCTTGGGGATCACTTGTACATTTTTTTAGTAAGAAATATACAGAGCTTTGCTCTGCCTTACCTACTCACTTTGATTGTATTTTTCTTTCTAGCCAAACAATCTCTGAGGATGTTTTCTCAGAGGATGAGTGGCTAGGCTTTTTGTTTCTTGGACGGAAGGAAGCTAGGTAAAGGACCCGGATACAAAAGTGAAGTTTTCCTTGTTTCAGTTTTTAATGAAGAGGAAGTTGTGACCCATTAATGGTTTTTATATTTTTTTAGTTAACTTAAAATCCCTTATAATCACCTGGGCCAACACTTGGTAAGCTTTTTGGACTCAATTCATAGATATCCATTAGTTATCTCTTGTGAGCCTCTAGGAGGTGGTTTAAAGGTAGGATTACTTAGAATAGCCAACACTTGGTAAGCTTTTGGACTCCCTAGAGACATCCATTAGTTATCTCCTTCGAGCTTTTGAAGGGTAATCCAAGGTTAAGAATCACCTTGAATTGCAAATGCTAGGTGAGAGGTACGATCCAATGCAATATGCATCAGTGAGAGGGATTTAGCGTTGAAACCATTAATGGGAAGCAATTATAACACACCGGTTAAGAGGATAACTATAGGTTAAATCCCCAATACGAGGAAAAGATCTGGAATCTTCCCTTTTGTATAAGGAGCCTAAACCTAGTGACCTGAAAATCCAAGAAACAAAAAGCCTAGCCACTCATCCTCTGAGAAAATATCCTCAAAGATTGTTTGGCTAGAAAGAAAAATACAATCAAAGTGAGTAGGTAAGGCAGAGCAAAGCTTTGTATATTTCTTACTAAAAAAATGTACAAGTGATCCCCAAGAATGTCTTCCGAGATTCTGATATAGATATTACAAAAAGAGATATGGTAATATATATAAAGAGAGATATTTTCAACCCCTCAATTAGATATCTTAAATATCTTAAAAGATCTTTAGCTGATTACAAGGAGAGAATAGACAATTACACAAAATATCTTAAGGTAAAAATCTAACGGAGTCAGTGCAAAATATCTGAAGATTACATGAAGATTTCGCAAGTTAGATATGGAGTTACGAAAATTTCGCAAGAGGAAAAAGAGTTGCAAAAATTTCGCAAATGGTGAAAGGTGGCTGCGAAATTTCCTTCTGTCTTGCAAAAATTTCGCAAGTGATTGCGAAATTCTTTAGTGTTAGATTCCTCCTCTAATTCTCTTCCGTGCACACTTGATTGATTTGGCAAAGGCTTTGAAGCTCTCCAAAACTTGGATTCTTCATGTAATTTAGCTTCAATCTTGCTTTGCCATGGATTATACCAAGTTCTCCCTCATTCTTGGCTTGTTTTAATGATCAAAAAGCTATTAAAAACATCAAAACTTGCCAAAAACTAATTAGTAACACTTGCAAGGGTCCTTAATGTGCCAATTGAGTTAAAAGGTAATAAATACTACTCAAAAGTGTTTAAGAGAGTTTATAAGAAGCTATGAAAGAGCACTTTTTTAGTAGTAATCAGTATCAGGATGAAAGCTTTACTTGGTTCACAAGATGCATGGGAGGTTGTAAAGAAATGCTACAAAGAGTCACAAGATGAGGCCATTCTATCACCAAATCAAAGGGATTTTTTGAAAGATATGAAGAAGAGAGACAAGAAAGCTTTCACCATCATTTATTAAGCAATGGATGAAAGCACTTTTGAGAAGATTTCAAGTGCAACCACCTCGAAGGAAGTGTAGGAGATATTAAAGAAGAATTTGAAGAATCTAAAGATTTAGATTCTATGGCCATTGATCAACTTATGGGATCATTGCAAGCCTACAAAGAGGGATTAAAAAGGAAGAGCCAAGAAAAATTAGAACAGGTTCTTCAAACAAAGCTTTCATTAAAAGAGAAGGAAGAAAATTCTAATAGAAGAAGTCAAAATAATCATGAACGTGGACGAGGCCATGGACGTGGTCATGGATGTGGCCAAGGCAATAGAGGAAGAGCTAGTTTCAATTCATCAAACAATGAAGAAACAAATCAAAACTCATATTTCTCAAGAAGGTGTGGAAGATGACACAACTCAAGGCAAAACGAAATAGAAAGGTGTGTTTCTATATGTTAGAATTAAGAGTTTCTATTTTATTTAATTTGAGTAGTTATAAATAGGATATTATGTAATATTTGAATAATTAATAGTAAGAGTGATAGAATACAATAAAGTTTTTAATTCTCCCAAATTTGTCTTTCTTTGTAATTGTATATGTTTTCTCTATCAACCTTATTACTCCGTGATTCGTCCCCATTGTAGTCATGTCATTTGATTCTGGCTCAGACGGGTGTTATCAACAAAATTTATAAAACCTAAATCACCTTACACTAGGGTAGCATAGCTAACATAGTATAGTGGCTCCAGGATCGTCCACAATGATGGGTTTTCATCTTACAGTTGACTTTAGTGAAGGAAATAAAATTGTGTTTTTCCTTATAAAAATTAGCTTTTAAATAAAATGGAATTGTGGTTGCAAAGATTGATTTTAAGTTAAGCAAAAATAATAAGTGAAGTTAACTACAAAGAAAAGGTTTCTTGGAGCTTTAAATCACTAGGATCGGGTTCCTTAGACAAAGGGGGAGATTTCGGATCTTCTCCTCGCGTTGGGGACAATAACATAAAGGATGGTTATCTCCCGAACCAGTTTTATATTTAGCAATTAAGATTTGATCCAAAGGGTTCATGAAAATAATATTTGCTTCCCATTAATGGCTTCAAACATTAAAGATTCTCACCTAGAACCGCCTTCCAATGGCTCGTAAATGATAACTAATAGACATCCATGGATCTAGCAATAAGCATCCATAGAATCCAAAAAGCTTACCAAGTATTGGCCATTCAAGGTGCTTTTAAGGGATTTAAAGCTAAATCTTAAAATAAAAACCATTAATGGTTAACAACTACTTTCATTTAAAGCAAGGACAACTCTCATCTTTGCATTCGGGTCCTTCACCTAGCTTCCATTACTCCAAGAAACGTAAAACCTAGCCACTCATCCCCTGAGAAATCATCCTTAGAGGTTGTTTGGCTGAAAAAAAAAAGAGTGAAAACAAAAAATGAGAAGGAAAGGCAGAGCAAAAGCTCTGTATATTTCTTACTATGGGGAATTTTCAAGTGTTTTCTGATTACATCCTTGTGTGTCTATCAAAAGATGTTACACACACCCATATATATATATATATATATATATATATATATATATATGAAAATATCTAAGTTGATTACAAGGAGAAAATAAGAAATTACACAAAATATCTGGAGATAAAAATCTAACGAAGTCGGTGCACGAGAAGATTTCGCATACCATGCGAAATTTCGCATGGTGTGTGAAATTCTTTGGCTGCCTCAAGTGGTTTCACATGGTGTGCGAAATTTCTCACAGCCATACGAAAATACTGGTTGTTAGATTTCTTCATCTGGTTTTCTTCCTTACATCTCTGATTGGCTTGGCAAAGGGTTATGAAGTGTTCCAAAGCTTGGATTCTTCATGTATTTGAGCTTTAACTTGCATTGCCATAGATTTCACAAAATTCTCCCTCATTCTTGGCTTGTTTCAATGATCAAATAGCTGCCAAAAACACCAAAACTTGTCAAAAACTGATTAGTAACCCTTGCTAGGTTTCTTAATGTGCCAATTGAGTTCAAAGGTATTAACTACTACTCAAAAGTGTTTAAAACAGTTAGTTTCAAGCTATAAAAGAGTACTTTTTGAGTAGTAATCACTCCATCCAAATCAGTATCAACACTTCCATATATACAACACTGTCATCTAGGTCCTTCCCAGTAAGCATTGATGATGAAGATTCTCAAACCAAGAAAATGGGTAATTCATCTTCCTCGTCAGTAAGTTATAGCATTGAAGGGGACATAAATGGTGAATCAAGTCAGAGAAACCTCCTCTACATGAAGAGCTTGACCTTCGCGAATGTCTACTTCAACAGGCTCATGATTCCACTTGAATCTACTACAACATATTTTCTCCCTCATAACAAGAAAATGGGGATATAGTCACTTTGTTTTAAGCGGGGTCAGTAAAATCCACAGCATTAGATCATATATAGTTGCATAACAATTTTGAGTCGCAACTAATGAAAAGTGGTGTGAGTCTTATAGTTGTGAGAATAATTAAGTTACAGTGAAAAGAATTTTCTGTCAAGCCTATGGTTGCGGGTTAATAGAGTTGCAGGTAATGGCATAGAGTATGGTTGCGGGAGTACTTAAAAGCAACTATAAAATCCACTTTTGGGGCGGGACAAAGGTGGCTGCTACTATATTTAGCTTAGTGGACCCGCTGCCATATCATCACTACATATACTTCCTACAGTTCTCTCTCGTTCACCCAGCTGCCAAACCCATTTTGCTCACCCCCATTGTAAAACCATTTCTGTTTGTTTGCTAAACCCATTGTTGATGCCAATGCGAGATTGAGAGCCCTACATTTCTGCTTGCTTGGTGTTTCCCTTTGATTCACTCATTGTTCTTTCAACCAAATATAATTTTATTTTGTCTGATTTCTGATGGGGGAAAGCCTTTTAAAGTTTATTCAAGGAAGAAAGTGAAGACCTAAGTAAACTTTAAGTATGATTAATATTAATTAGAATTGAATTGGGATTGGTATTTGTTGGAGTCTAATTAGGATTAGCTAGTTGAGTTATAATATAATTAGAATTTGAGTCATGATAGGTTATTAGAGTCTTAGTAGACTTTGGATGTTATAATTAGAATTAGAATCATAATAAGTTATTAGAGTCCTAGTAGAATTTGAATTTCTTAGAGAAGCCTATAAATAGGCTAATCAATGTAAGTCAAATGAATAAATTGATGAATAATATTATATTTTCTTTCATTGCAAGGTTGCAACCCTCAATGGTGAGACTCTATTGATTTTCTTCTAGGTGAAACTCCTAGAAGGCCTTAGTGAGACTCTAAGGTTTTCCATCTTTTCTTCATTTTTTCTTCTTTCTCTCTATTTCTTATCTTATAATTTTCTCTACCATCAAATTTATTCTTTGTTCCTCTCCTTACACCTCAAAAGTAAAACCCTAGCCCACCTACCCTTGAGTGTAGGCAACCATCCTAGGGTTGTCCTACATCAATTTCACTCTCTGGTTTTCTCGCTTCTCGCCTACCACATGGTTTTCTAGGGTTTCGAATTGTTAGAGTTTCGAGCAGAGGATTATGGCTTTCAAGTATGACATTTCCATCAACCAAGTGAATAATGATTATCTTGCATATTGTTAGGGTTTCCCACTACTTCATTCGGTTTTCTAAGAGAATGGTGTATCGTCATCCCAACCCAAAGGAGCTTAGATTTCCAATCAGAGGCTGTGGATTTTGATGGTTTTTCTTCTCTATGCCTTGTTATTGTTAGAATTAGAGGAAATCCGAGTTTAGGTTAACCAGAAATGATATCAATGAGACCTGAGTCAGAGATAGACATGAGTAGGAACATGCAATTCATGATCCTTTCTAGGTTTACTAGATGAAGCTCCTGCGATTACTACAACAAAAGCCTACAATTTCTATGCGTGGATCACAATGCAACCCATTTTCATAACTACACTAATGGTAGAGATAAATGTGGCCAGAATATTACCAGCCTAATATTGGCATAATTGGTCCAATTTTCATTTATTTCTTCCTTCTATGACACTTGGAAAAACAGTATTTGGGCTTGTGTTGTGAGGATGGCAAACAAATTGAAATTAATCTCCATATTGGCATATTCCATTTCAGTAAATGTATGAACCTATATATATCCTTAATACCTAATAATCTATCTGATATTGATAATGACATTGTCTTAAAAATTCCAAAATTAGCATTAGGCTTTAAGAAGAAAAGAATAGGAGGAGATGCTCTATTTTAGCCTCTTGAAGAGATGGTCTATCATAATGCTTTGTTAAAAATCATGCTCTGTCATCAAGAGATATTCATCCTTATAGTAATTAGGCCTTATTAATCAATATTAGAAAATATAGACAAGAAAAAAGAAACTGTTGAAATTAGTTATGAAAAAAGAATCCATTTTTTAAGTAAATTTATTTTTTGAGATTTATAGTATGTTTAGAATAATTTCCATTACAGTGTTATTTTGAGGTTTTTAAGTTTTAATATGTTCAATACCTATAACTAGTTGAGAACATAAATTATGTCATTAATAGCTTAAATGAAAGAATTAATAAAACTAACTATGCTTTTAATTTGCTACAAATGATTTTAATTAGCAGCAAAAAAGAAAAAGCAAAGGGTCTCATCAGCATACAACAGGTTTATTAAGTAAGTTCTTATGATGTATCAACATACACTGGTTTTATATCTTTATCAACTTTTCTCATAAATATGTCCAAAAATTTGAATATTTCTTGAGATAATAATAGTAGATTTGCATGTCTCTGTAGAGACTTTTTATTGTTATTTTTATTAATTTGATGATTAATTTGCTTACCATAATTGGTTAATTCTACCCTATATGCTTATTTTTCTGCAAGGAGGAGATCCAAAGGATAAAAGCTAATAATCCTGACATAAGCCATAAGGAAGCTTTTAGGACTCCGCCACAAATGTAAGTTTGATAAATTGTTTATGTGACTGTTGTCATTTGCCTGATATCCTTTGAAGTATATCATATTGCTTGCACTAGAAGCAGTTAGATTGCACATATATACATAATTTAAAGGCTTGCTATTATCCATTCAATTCTGTGTATTTTTTCAATTCTATGAATTAGGTACACATACATATTGTATGAGATTTGTATAACCTAGGTTGCTAACTTATCCAGTACCTGTTTGTTTTTATGAACTACTATATTTCTCTTTTTTTGTATAGGGAGATACTTTATTTTGTTTGCTTGGTATGGAGATTAACTTTTGAAGAAGAAAATAGACTACTAATATTGAATCCTGAGCATGGTAACCTTTCACACCCCACATTATTATCAAACCTGAATATTTGCACTCCCACTCCACATACTCACATCCAACTGGATCCGTAAGTTGATTGGTAGGAAATCTCAAAACACATCATTTGTCTGCATGGTCCTTTTCAGATGCAGATATAAGAATGCATTTCCTGCAGCTCACTTCCACCCGCCACTTATGTTTTAATTCTCACGGCCATCCTTACACTTGCAACTATAAGCTATAGTTGCACCACCTATGGGTGCACTGTGCTGCGGTCAGTTTGGCATGCAGCCATATATTGTAGTCACACCAGTTTTAGTTTTTAGTGGGGGTCGCTGGCCCCTACTATAAGTGATTCTTCTTGTAGTGCCTGGACCTGAGAAATGTAACAAAAGATATGAAAGGATATTAATATCACTTTTAGACCATAAGAGAGAGGTGTGGAAGATGAGAGCTACATTCGATGAACTGAACAACTCCTACATGCTTCCGTGGAACTGGGCAAATTTGCGAAGAAACATGCATGGATTAGTACCGAAGGACATGAGTTTCTTATATGATGATCTCTTTCTTCAGTTCTGATCCATTGAATATGTAAAAATGTTGCATGAAGAGAGCTTGAGATCATACAAGAAAAGAAGCCTTTTTCATTTGTGAATGCATTCAAAATATTCTAGCTTAGGTAATATTCTTCTTTCCTCTTCAAAATTGCATGTACAATCTCACTTCCCATATTTATAATCTACATTGAAAAAACAATATCAGATTAATTTGCAGTTTGAAAATGTCTTTGTTCAATGGGTAAAGGAGTCTTATTTTCCAATGGAAGAATGAAGAAGCACTTTGTATTCTGTAAGGTGAAGCACTTCTATTAGGTTATTTGACAAGGACATAGAATTTTCATATATAAAGCCTGCAATTTTATTCTTAAAAATTTTTGTGGTCACCCCTTTTCAAAAATATTATTTATGAAATATTCATATATCCTAAGCAATGTTGGATTCTTGGAAAAAAATAAAAGAAAAAAGTTTAGTAAATAATTGCAATGTTTATGTTATTTATGAAATAAATATAAGCAATGTTTTTTGTTTTGGTTTCTAATTAAGATCCCTCCCTCCATCCTCAAATTAAAATCTTATGATTTTAATTCTTCCAAAAAATACTCACACCTACACATTGTACCTTTGATACTGTTAATTCTAAGTTCCTTATGTAGACGACCTAATCGTTATACAATTGTTAGTTCTTTTTGTATTTTTGGTTCAAGAGATAAAAGTTTCAATGACTACTCTAGTTTAAAATTTAATTTGTTCTTGTAAAACTTTATTAAAAATTATATTCAGATTTTGTTTTAAACCAAAAAAAAACCAACAAACTAAGGATTCAACAATTCTATTGAACATATACAAGCTAACAATAATCATTCACTTGTAAGTGATTGCAAAAATTGAAAACTATAATTTAAATAATTAATAGAAGTATATATATATATATATATATATATATGTGTGTGTGTGTGTGTGTGTGTGTGTGTGTGTGTGTGTGTGTGTGTGTGTGTGTGTGTGTGTGTGTACGTGTGTGTGTGTTGTTTGGTTGACAAGAAAAAATTAGAACCAACCAATGCAGGCATATAAGGATCCTCTATCTTGATTTAATTCAATTAAATATCAAGCAAGCTTGAGGGCAAAAATTCTTGCTAGATTTGCAAGCAATGGACAATTATGTAAGAAACAAAAATGAAAAAAGAAAAAAAAAACAACCATTGATGATAGTTAGACATTTCTAAAAGGTGAGATCAACTTCCAAAAAACTATATTTGCAAAAATGAAAAATAAAATCAAAATAAAATAATAAAAGAAATAATAAGGATAACTTATTGATTTCATAGCTAAGACAAGATTCCAATTACCATCTCTAACACAAAACCCAAAACCAACACCCAACTGCTTAGTTAATATATTCCAAATTCAACAAGAATAGAACAAAAATTAAGAAACAAAAAACAACATACCCCTTGAATCCTCTTTCTAATTACAAGACACTTATTAACCACTCTAACATTCTAAGCCACGATCTTCATAGGGTAAGATTGGATGGTTCAAGGGCTCCTTATCCGGCCCTCATCTTCCTTCTTCATGTTCCTTCCTTTTTATTCTTTTTGTATTCATTTTGAAAGAGTTTAAGCCATTAACTCTTCCTCTTTTTCTTAAAATAGGTCAATTACCATTTGTTTCCTTCTTGAATGCACTATCACTAGCTTTAGAGCCCTCTGAAATCATTTTTTTCCTTTTTGGCAACCTTCTTACCTTCTCCACCATGCAAATCCATTTCCATAGGATAATCAAAAGGTAGAGATTCCGATCGACATGAAGATAGGACTAGAAGTGAGCACTACTTCTTCATTAATTGGACTGAATTTTCTAGGAATTTTCTTACCTTATTTTTCATGCATTTGAGTCTTATGATTCAAATTGTTCTCATTAACAATTCCATCTTTGGGGTTGCCACCAAGAGAGATGGTACTCAATACTTTAGTTACAGAAGCATTACTTGCATATGAGGTGTCCGCTTTCTTTTCCTTGGATGAGCTCGCTTGGGCAAAGTTTTGTTTCTCCCTTACCAGGGTTATAACCAATCCTTAAACCCAAAGGCCTAGTTCCCTCTTTAGTTAGACTTCAATCCAATCTTCCAACTAAATTCCTCTCAAAAGGTCTCTCATTTTAACCATTTGCATCTTTGAAATTTGTATTCTTTTTTTAATTTGGATGTCAATCTTTTTGTCCATTTTAGGACATTCATCAAAATTGTGATCAACAAGACCACAACCAACGCAGCTCTGTCCCCATCATAATCAATTTTGACTAACTAAATCTTGCCCCTTCTTTAAAGCCTTCTAAGATCTTGGTTAGGATTTTTCTTCTCTTTAAGCTATAGAGCTTGAGGAAAAAGGAAATGACATGGAGTCTCCTTTAGCTCATTACCTATGAGCTCTTACCTTCCTCTATAGTTAAATTTTGTGCTGATTTTAATCATCCACTTTACTCTCTTAGCTTTTCTCATTTCCAAACCTTCATCTCTTGCCTTTCCACAACCTCTCTGTTAAGAGTAATGATCACTTAGTTTGATTAGTGTTCCTTCTGTAATTAATTAGCTAGAAGTTGTTAGGATTTATTATGCACATGCCATTACCATACATAACCACTCAGGTAGTAATTAGTTAGAAACCCATTTGGTAATAGCTCTTTGAAAAACCTTCATAATCAAGAAAAAATTAAATTTAGATTTTGGTATTAGTGTTCCCTTCCTTCTAGCTATCAGCCTATCAATACTTTTCTATCATCACAATGTGGGACATTTTCAAATTGCAAATTTGATATCCAACATTTTATGAATGTAGATGATACATATGGAAGGCAAGATTGTATATTTAAAAAACTAATCAAAATTCAGACTCCTTTGAAGAATTAGAAGAAGAAACAATATTATACTTATCTAGATTCTGAATATTAGAGATGTCTCCCGATTCCTTCTCATAAATTGTTGTAACTGCTTCAATTTGTTCAATTTTTGAATTTCTATTTTAAGTTATAGCTTACACTTATCTTTAGGGATAAGTTTCCAATCTGTTACAATCTCTTGTATTTATATCTGCTACTTTAATGAGAAGTCGTGCGTGGTATATTCCATTTCCTCTATTCCTTTGTTCCTCTGTTTCTCTCATTGTTATATGGTATCAGAGCATTTAATTGATGCTGCTCTCTTCTCCAGCCACCAGTACCATGACAACAACCAATAATTCCAACTCTCCACCTGTTATTCAAAACACAAATGAACCAAACACATCTCTCATATCCATTAATATTTCTGCCCAAGCCCCACTCAAACTCACTGCAACCAATTACATCTCCTGGAAACTTCAATTCCACACTCTCTTTGTCGGCTATGACCTCTTAGGATATATAGATGGATCCAAACCTTGTCCGCCCTCCACTATCACTCAAAACAACACCACTGTACCAAATCCTACTCACAATACCTGGATTAGACAAGACCAACTAATCCTTAATGCTTTAGTTGGATCTCTTTCTCCCACAATTATCCCGTTCATTGCTAGAGCCAAAACATCAGCAGAAGCTTGGTTGATCCTGGCAAACACATATGCCAAGCCATCTCAAGGGCGCATCAAGCAGGTAAAGAATCAAATTAAAAATCTAACTAAGGGGTCTCAAACTGTTACAGATTTTCTTCAATTGGTGAAGTGTCGGGCTGATGAACTTGCTATTCTTGGGGCACCAATGAATGAAGATGACCTCATAGACAAAATTCTTGATGGTCTTGGGGATGACTATAAAGAGATTATACGTGCAATTCAAGCCCGCGATACCATGATCACATTCGATGAGCTCCATGAAAAGCTTCTAAATTTTGAAGCGTCTCTTCAAGGTGCAAAATTTGAACCCTCTCATTTTCCAGCTTCAGCAAATCCTACAAATCGTAACACTACAAGTTGGCGTCCATCTTTCAACTCTGGTAATACCAGCAATAATTGGCGCCCATCAACACACTCTGGTAACAACAGAACAGATTGGCATCCCTCACCTAATACCAACAATCGCTCTCCCGCATTTCCTAATGTTGGACAAAACTCTTCTCGCAGCCAACGACCTCCTTCTCGACCTTATCTTGGTTATTGCCAGATATGTGGAATATAGGGGCACACTACCAAGAGATGTCCCTCTTTTCTCTTGGTGCCAAATCAATCCAATACAACTCCAGTTGCACCAGTGAACAACACTCTGACACCATGGCAACCTCGAGCTCATTTTGCAGCCAACACTACTCCCACCACTCCGCAATGGCTACTGGACAGTGGTGCTTCTCATCATGTCACTGCCGACCTGAGTAATCTATCTCTCCATACACCTTACACTGGTTCCAATGACATTATGATTGGCGATGGATCAAGTCTTCCTATAACTCACACTGGTTCTACATCTTTTACCACTCATAACACATCATTTAAATTAGACAATGTTTTATGTGTCCCTAGCATGAGAAAGAATCTAATTTCCATTTCTCAATTTTGTACATCTAACAATGTCCCTGTTGAATTCTTACCATCCTCTTTTCATGTGAAGGAACTTCGCACGAGGGCAATCCTTTTGAAGGGTCACACGAAGGATGGGATGTACGAATGGCCTGTTTTCTTTTCCCTAATAGCTCCATTAGTAGCTTTTTCTAGTGTCAGAACTTCTTCCTCTAAGTGGCATCATAGATTAGGCCATCCTGCTTTTCCCATTTTAAAACACATTGTTTCGCATTATCAGTTAGACTTGTCTTCCTCTCTTATCTCTGATTTTTTGTGTAATGCTTGTCACTGCAACAAAAGCCATAAATTACTTTTCTCTACATCTACTGTTGTCTCCTCTCAACCACTTGAAATTATTTTCTCTGATGTGTGGACTTCCCCTATTATCTCCCATAACGGTTTTAAATATTATGTCATATTTGTTGATCACTTCACTAAATACATTTGGTTTTATCCCCTTCAATAGAAATCTGAAGTTAAAGTCGTGTTTATCAGATTTAAAGCCCTTGTGGAAACACACTTTCAAAATAAAATTCATCCACTTTATTCCGATAATGGTGGTGAATACTTGGCTCTTCGAACTTTTCTTACTACCCATGGGATCACTCACCTTACTACTCCACCACACACTCCTGAACACAATGGGTACTCTGAAAGACGTCATCGTCACATTGTCGAAATAGGTCTCACTCTCCTCTCTCATGCATCACTTCCTTTAACGTTTTAGACTCATGATTTTGCCACTACTATTTACCTAATAAATCGTATGCCCACTCCTACACTAAATCTATCATCTCCCTATGAAAACATTTTTGGCTCTCCCCCAAACTACTCTAAACTTAGGATTTTCGGTTGTTTGTGCTACCCATGGTTACGTCCTTATTCATCTCACAAACTTGAGTCTCATTCCAAGCCTTGTATTTTTCTCGGCTATTCTCTTACTCAAAGTGCTTATCTGTGCTATCATCCTCCCACATCTAGAATGTATGTCTCTCATCATGTCAAATTTGTTGAGTTTGTCTTCCCCTCTCTTACTTTATCCATGCCATCTGTCTGTCCACAACCCGACACTATCTCCACATGGATTCCTCCCATCATCACAGTTCCAACTAACCAGGCTTCCACCGGGACATTCAACACACCATCTGCAGTTCAACCTCAAGGACAGCTCTCATGTGATGCTTCGTTCCCTGCTACCAACACAACCCCACACATATCACATAAGTCTACTATTCACCCAACCATCTCTCTACCTTCACCTGAAATCCAACCAACCACCTTCATGCTTTCACCCAACACCCAACCAAACACATCTATCCCTGTCCCTAACACCACTTCACAGCCTCCACCCACACATTCAATGACCATTAGAGCCAAAAACCACGTTCGAAAACCAATCCAGAAACTTAATCTCTTCACACAACTCTCTCACCCTTGTGATGTAGAACTAACCACTGTGACCCAAGCTCTCAAAGATCCAAAATGGCGTCGAGCCATGTCTGAAGAATATGATGCTCTTGTTCGAAATGGGACATGGGAGCTTGTCCCATCAAATTCTATTCACAATATAGTTGGATGTAAGTGGATTTTTTGAACTAAACGTCACTCTAATGGTTCTGTTGATAGGCACAAAGCACGCTTGGTTGCAAAAAGCTTTCATCAGCGACCAGGAATTGACTATCATGACACTTTCAGTCCTGTGGTGAAGCCTGCTACAATCCGTTTAGTTCTTAGCCTTGTTGTGAGTCGTGGTTGGTCTCTACAACAACTGGATGTAAACAATGCCTCTTTGCAAGGTCATCTCTCTGAAGATGTTTATATGTCTCAACCTCCAGGTTTTGTTGATTTAGATAATCCAACTCATGTTTGCAAGCTTCAGAAAGCAATTTATGGGCTTAAACAAGCTCCACGAGCATGGTACCATGAGCTTCACAAATTCTTTATTGCTTCGGGTTTTCACAATTCTTATGCCGATACATCTCTTTTGTTCTAAACACTGGTGGTAACCTTCTCTATCTTCTGGTTTATGTGGATGACATCATTCTTACAGGAAATGATGATACTATGGTTCATAAGTTTATGCAGCTGCTTGCTCACCAATTTTCTCTAAAAGATCTAGGGCACTTATCATATTTTCTTGGTGTGGAAGTTATTCCAAATGATCATGGTATACTCCTCTCTCAACGAAGTTACATTGTTGATCTTCTTACTCACACAAAAATGATGGATGCTAAACCAGTACATACTCCATTACCTACCAGTCCTGCCATTACATTGCACTCAGGCTCTCCCCTCAAGGATCCCACAGAGTATAGAACAATTGTTGGCAGTTTACAATACTTACTGATCACACGACCAGACATTGCCCTTGCTGTTAACAAGCTTTCTCAATACATTCATCAGCCGACTACAGAACATTGGATCCTTGTGAAACGTCTCCTGTGCTATCTATGCGGTTCCTCTAGTGATGGCATTCAGCTTTACCATGACTCCCTCCTCTCTCTACATGTCTTTTCCTATTCTGACTAGGCTGGCAACAAGGATGATCTCACATCTACTAGTGCCTATGTTGTTTACATTGGCCGTAATCCTATCTCATGGAGTTCCAAGAAGCAAAGAACAGTTGCTAGATCCTCCACGGAGGCTGAATATCGGTCAGTAGCTGCCACAGTTGCAGAGCTTAACTGGGTCAGTTCTCCCTTGACAGAACTGGGTGTTGTTCTTCCTCAATCCCCTGTGATTTATTGTGACAATATTGGGGCAACCAACTTGTGCTCAAACCCAATTTTTCACTCCATGATGAAGCATGTTGCCATTGATTTTCATTTTATTCGTGAGCAAATTCAAAATGGCACTTTACGTGTTTCTCATGTTTCAAGTGATGATCAGCTTGTTGATGCCCTTACCAAACCTCTTCCCAAGTCTCGGTTTCTTTCACTTAAATCCAAGATTGGTCTCATCACCCGACCCCAATCTTGAGGGGGCATATTAGAGATGTCTCCCGATTTCTTCTCATAAATTGTTGTAACTACTTTAGTTTGTTTAATTTTTGAATTTGTATTTTAAGTTACAGCTTACACTTATCTTTAGGGATAAGTTTCCAATATGTTACAATCTCTTGTATTTATATCTGCTACTTTAATGAGAAATCGTGCGTGGTATATTCCCTTTCCTCTGTTCCTTTGTTCCTCTGTTTCTCTCATTGTTATACTGAATGCATTCACCCACCAAAAAGGCTTCTCTTCATATATGCCCTCAAGCTATCTCCTTGGGATTGCTGTCACGCCCCTTCTTTTCATATTCAATCAAGAAGTGGCCAAAAGTAGGAATTGCAGGATTGGAATATAAGAAAATCACATCCTCGACCTACAAGTCACATTTCTTAAAATATTTGTCCCAGTTCAAACAAAGCATGTAGGAGCTGCTCATCTCGTCTAATGAAGCATCCATGGGCCAGATCTGTTGGTCATGGTCCATAATTAACATTATTTCGCCCTTATATTTTCCGTCAACTTTCTCAAGTTCAAGGATAAATTTTCTACCGGATTCTAGTGGAATCATGATCTTGAACTTGGTGACATCGTCATGGGTTAAGCTCTTCTTTTATAGGAGAGCTCTCTTATTCACCTTGATGGAAGGCTAGTCTTTGCTGCTGCAACTTGCTGATGAACTGCTCGTCTTTTTGGTTTGAGAGTCTTGATCATGAATGCTTGTTGGGACCGTCCCAAATAAGAGAAGGAAAACACACCTATGGTGTCCCTTCAAGCTCTCTCTCCCTAAGAAAAAACGATACCACCCAGTCCTTAAGGTTTTTCTTCGTAAGAGAATAATGAGTTTTGTGGATATGGATAGTTTAAGGATAATAAATAAAATAGCAATCTTTTAACAAAAGAGTCTTAATTTAAGAAATAAATAACAAATTTGGAAAGTCTCATGATAAAGAGTTTATTTTGAGAAAGGTAACCAAAATTACTCAAAGTCTCTTTTTCAAAAGATTAAGTAGGAGAGGGCATTAGCAAAGTCCACAGTCTCCATTATCGAGCCTATTTGATTTGGGTTCATCATCACCCCATAGGTAGATTAAACCCTAGGAATCAAGAGATATAGACTCTCCACTAGAATGAGACTATACTGTTATGATAGAACTCTTAAAAGTATGACATAATGTAACAAATTAAGAATTCATTATTTAATAAATGATATTTCATTTTCACTTTTATCTATTCTTATTCCATGCATTATACATTATGATCATTCTAACCTAATATCTCTTGCATTGTACATGACTTGGGTGCATTAAGGAGTTTTACAAAAGATCCAAGTCCTAGGTTTCTTGCAAATAGATGACTTGTTCACAACTGGTTCATGGACTTAGGAAATCTATTAGAGGTTGTAGTGCATTACCATATAATTAGAGGGATGGTTAGTCTTGACTGTCGAGATGGGTTTCCCATGATGAGTCCACTAGTATGTATGGTTACACATTAGACATGATCCAAGGTGAGTTATGATATAAGGCTACCAAGTAGTCATGACTTCTACCAAGCTACTTCATTGTTTTATCTCTCAATCTTGAGAGAATATTGAGCTTGTACTGAAGTTAGTAGTGGTTTTGATCTACGAGTGAGATCGTAAGCTGATTATATATTCCCCATGGAATGGGTCATTATTGATGGAAGCTGACAATAAAAGGTATTCTCAATTGAGGCACCGTGATATCTCATAGGATTGAGATAGAGTGTCTCCTTAAATGATCCTAACATGATGTGTTCATGAAAATTATGGCCATAATAGTTCCTTAAGTGGAACTTAACATAAGCTCTTTATGAGCTAATACATGTCAGTTGAACACACAATACGAGGATCTGTAACTCAAGCATAGTGAGGTAGTCTTGAAAGGCTGATAGTTTTCACCTTGTTAAACCATTATTGACACTAGTTCATGAGAAGACTAAACACAATAGATAACAAGTCACGAACCCAAGCACATAATGTCTCATTGTTATTTACATAGGATATTGGAGTTCAGTTGATTCTTTGTAGTGGGATGCTAAATCAACTTTAAAATTGGATTCTAAGGGAACCAATACTCCTATAAGTCCCAATGGTCCCCGCTCAAGCTCATATACCTTGTTAGCATGGGTTGTGAGGGTTGGATTGGTTCTAGATTTACTTTTCTACATAAGGGCATTTTGGTAACTACCACAGGTGTAAGTGAACAAGATCCTTGGATTGAGCAAATTGATTAATTACTTGGCCCTAATCAATTAGGAGTTGTTTTCGACTAAATTAAGTGATTTAAGCCTTTAATGTGTTCAAGTCACTTAAGCCCATTGGGGAACCCTCTAAATACCCCCTTAGGAGTTAGTGTTTCCATAGTTTTTCCACAGAGTTGTCTTCCACCTATAAAGAGAAAGAGAATCATAGCCTCCACTCTCTCTTCCCGCTCATCAAAAGTGTGCCAAGATCAAGAAAGAGTCATCGAGTGAAAGATCGTGGGTCTACAAGACTTTCAAGGGCATCGATTTGATTCTTCAATGCTTGGAATTTAAGGTTTGGGAACATCCAAACCTATATATTAGTACTTTAACCCTAAAAGATCAATTTTATGAAAAAATGGTATTACTTCCGTTGCTTGGATCTTAGATGCCAACAATTGGCACCAGTGCATAATGTTATAAGTGTGCTTAAATCTTTATTTAGGGTGTACTAACCTCCTTTTTACAACTTTGATATTATCCCATGGCCAAGGGATGCATATATGTTTCCTTTTTATTATTGCACATTTTGATTGAATGGGATAATTGTTTCATTTCTTTGTTTCTTCATAGATTATGTTGTAAACTCCATTAAAGAAGCATATGCTTTCAAATTTTCTTGTAAAGTTTTAATCTTTTCCATATATTGGGATGTAAGCTCCATTATAGGAGCACAAGGTTTAATTTTATGATATAAAGTCATGTTCTTTTATCATCTATGGAGGGCTACAAGAAAAGAATTCATCAATAAAGTCAATAAAGATTCTATCTTGATTAGAGCATTATCTATAAAGCATCAAGGATTTTAATAGTTGTAGAAAATGATGAATCCTTCCTTTGAATGAATTAAAAAAAAAAAAAAAAAAAGGTTTCTTTTTCTTAAGATCTATGGTAGCACAACAACATTCACTTCAACTCAAAATTGGGGCTTCTTCCCGTGAGTTTCTTAAAGCAAACTATATATGGTTTTGAAATTTAAGAAGTCAATAATGCAATGCTTTAAATAGTACTAAACAAATTGGAGTTGAAAGGAGAGAACTATGGTTGTTTGAAACAAGGTTGTGCAAAGGGCATGTTATTACGAGATTGAATTCGGGCAAAATTCTTTTTGGTTGTTTGGGTTTAGTTTTAGGCCACTTGTTGGACTCAATTTGTGGCTGGATGTAGACTCAATTGTAGACAGCTAAATAGGAGCTTTATTTTGACAAGTTTTGATGCCAAAAGTAAGTCCTAAACTATGGTAAGTTGAAAACCAATTGGAAAGTTGTCAAAAATATCCCTTGGCATGGGAACTCTTTTTGAATATTTCCTTTTTATGCATATTGTTATATTGCATGTGATGAGAAGTATTTTCGAAGTTGATAATTTTTTATTTTCTTATGAAAAATAAATTTTCATGAAAAGGTTATTTCTAAATTGAAGTTTTATTCAAAATATAAATGGTGCTACTATTAAAGAATTTTTTATATGAAAATATTTTTAAATTGTGAGAAAATCTAGTTTCCTTTTCTATAAAATTCTTAAAAGATCTCTTTTTCAAAGTTTATAATTTTCAGATCTTCAAGGACTTTAGTTTCTATATTAAGGGAAGATTCTCTTATTTTGAAATCTTTATAAAAATAGATATTCCTTATAAGCACAAGTATTCTAATTTAGTGAATAAATAAAGGTTTTGGAAATTCCCATGATAAATAATTTTTTTTAAGAAGGTTACCAAAATTATTGAAAGCCTCTTATGTAAATAATATGAAACTTTTAGTAATTTAATACATATAAATTTCTTGAAAACTGTATTCCAAAGCATGTTATTTACTTAATTTTGGAATAGTGTGGATTAAGAAAATAAAATAAATTAGAGAGCAAAGTTTCCTTTTCTTTAAAATTATTTTAATGAGAATCCTTGTACAATAAAAGTTTCTCTTTTGGATAAAGCACTCTCTAGTTTTTATTTTTAAAGTTTTTGAAAATTTTCTTATTACGCTAATCCTTATTTTGGAAAGTAAATCATTTTTGAAATTTTCAAGATGGATAATTTATCATTAAGGAATCACTAAAAATTTTATTTTTAGTAATTTAATAGAATAAATTATTGTGAAAATTAGTTTCCATGTTAAAGAATTTATTAAATTGGAAAGGTGTAGGAATAAGGAAATTAAATTGATGAGAAATTTTGAATATGAAAACTAAATTAATTCCTCTATGAGGATAAGGTGTGGTCAAAGTTTCGAAATCTCATAAATCGGAAGTTTCCTTATTACACTAGAGTTGTCAATTTGGAAAATAAATATAATGAAAATTTTCATTAAAAATAATTTATCATTAACGATTATTACTAAAAGGATTAGTAATTTGATGGAGATAAATTTTCTTGAAAAAGGATTAGTAATTTGATGGAGATAAATTTTCTTGAAAATATTTCCTAAATAAAATATTTATTAATTGGAATTGTGTAAAGAAGGAAACAAGACGATTTTATCAAAATTCATTTTTGGATAAAATACTCTCTTGAAATTCTAAATTTTGTATGTGGACATTCTCTTATAACACTTGGTTTCTAATTAGGAAATAAATATTTTTTATAATTTCCAAAGAAGATAATTTATTAGTCAAGGTAATTATTAATGTTTTAAAAGTCTCTTTTTCAAAAGATTAAGTGGGAGAGGGTCATAGGCAAGCCCATAACCTCCAAAATCAAGCCCATTTTGATATCATCCTAAAGATGGGGTGGACCAAAGAATCAAGGGATATGGAATATCCTTTATGGACGAGACTATATATGTTTTAGTAGGAGTGGTCAATCCTGAAGATGGAACTCTTCACTTGGTAATATTGATCTTAAGGATCTTGGTTATACACTTAACTCAAACATGAAGTGGTATAATCACTTGAAGTGATCCTACTTGCATGGGCTAAGAGTCAAATTAAAAGTTATGTTAATCACTGCCCTAAGATAACCTTTAAGGTTTAAGGCAAGTTGATTAATTAAAGAGGGTCCCTACCCTAGTAATAAGAATCATGATCTGCCTAAAATAGGCTTGATACTTATAATACTAGGATACCTTGCAAAAGTACATATAGTTTGAGAGCACTACATTTTTGCTAAATTAATTACCAACTTGCCTTGTATATTCTCTTTAGAAATGCATAAACTTATTTTATTTGTTACAAATATCAAGTCATTAACCTGATCACCTCTTTTATCTCTTGTTTAAATTGGACCTAGTTATAGACTGGAATTTAATCTAGATATAATAATCATTAGTTGCATGGAAGCTAATTTTAGGTAGAGTTTATTATTTCTTTTTAGGAAACTTGAAAAAAAACAAAGAGAGGTATATCAAAGATCACATAAGATGGATCATAAGACAAAGTGTCTCATACTTGGGTTTTTGGATAACGTGTTACAAAAACAACACATGTCTATTGCCATGGTCTATGATATTTTCTTTTAAGTTGCAAGAATTATTTGGTGATAAAGGCAAATCAACTAGACAATATGCCTTTAAGATTATTATGAACATCAAGATTCATGCAATCTTAGAGATCTTACCAAATTCCTTTAAGATGAGTTAGAAGATTCTCAAATATTAGAAGGGTATTCATATGGTAATCAAGGTTTTTCAAGCTCTTCTACCAAGAAGAACAACAACAACAGCACCAAATAAGGAAAGTTCAAGAAAATGAAATAAGAGAGTAAGCTCAAGGTTAGTGATTCCTTTGTAACCCTTTGGAATACTAAAAAAAGGAATGCCCAATTTACCTAAGGGAAAAGGAAAGTGCACATCATATTTTCATTGTTGAATAAATAGTAATGGATTTCACCAACTATGGTGGATAGATTCTAGGCCCACTATTTGAAATATTTTTCAAGGTTTTCAACAAGTGAGAAGGTTACATGATGGGATTGTACTTACCTTAGTTTTGGTTGCAAAGTTAGTGTTGCAAGTTAGTGAGACGTATTACCTCTTTTATGTGAGACTCCACTGTCACTTTGCCAAATAATGATAATAGTTAGATCTCATTAAAAGAAAGAACCTATCACTAATTAAACATTTGGCTTCTAATGCCTAAGTCATATTAATCTAAATAGGATCCAATAGCAAGTCAAGTCTGGACACTTTGATTTTAGAGGATCTTCCAATTTGCAAATCTTGCATATGTGATAAAATGACCAAGAGGCAAAGTTGCTAAAGGACATGGAACCCAAGGAAGGTTTGGAATTAGTGCATACTAATGTGTGTGAAACTTTTGGAGTTCATACATAGAGAGGGTATGGATACTTCATCATTTTTTTATTATTGATGAATGCTCTTGGTTTGGATACATGTTCCTATTACATAGGAAATCTTATGCCTCAAATAAATTCATTGAATTTAAGGGGGAATCGGATGACCTATTGAGTGAACATATCAAGACACTTCAATTAAATCAAGATGGTGTATCTAGTAGGTTCGATTCTTTCCATAAGGAGCTAGCATGGAATAATATCTCAGTTGTGTGCACCAGGGGCTTCACTGCAAAATGGAGTAATGGAAAGAAGATATCAATCTTTGATGGACGTAGTGAGATTGATGATTGTTTTCTCATCATTTCCCACATCCATTTAGGATATTCCTTGAAGGTTGTATCTCACCTCCATTACTAGGTCGGTACCTTTAAGTTCCAAAGAGATGTGAACATGTTGTAAACTTAGTTTACGACAAATTCGCATATGAGAGTGTCAAACACTTATGATGTTTTCATGAGTATTTTTCCTAAAATGTGTGTAGTTTGAAAGTCAAAAGTCAAATTTCTTATATATATTTTGGTGCATGATTACATAATTCTTTTTTTTTATTATTCTTTCAAAATTCTTTTTGGAAATGTTTAAGCCATTGGCTCTTCCTCTTTTTGAAGGATTTTAAACTATCTATTTCCATCTTGAATGTATTATCACTAACTTTAGAGCCATCTGCAACCATTTTTTCCTTTTTGGCAACCTTCTTACCCTCTCCATCATGTGCATTCACTTTCATAGGAGAAGCACAAGGTAGAGATTCCAACATGGAGATAGGGCTAGAAGTGAGCACTACTTCATTGATCGGACCTAGTTTGGTAGGAATTTTCTCACCTTCTTCTTTTTCCTATTGTTTAGTCTCTTGATTCAAACTGTTCTCATTAACAACTCCATCTTTGGGGTTGCCACTAAAAGGGATGGTACCTAGCTAATACTTTATTAACAAAAGCATTACTTGCTCGTGAGGTTATCCCCATTCTTTCCCTTAGATGAGCTCTCTTGGACAGAGTTTTATCCCACTCTACCAGGGTTAGAACCAGTCCTTAAATCTAAAACCTCTCTATTAAGAGTCATGATCATTCAATTTGATTAGTCTTCCTTGTTGTAATTAATTAGCTAGAAGTTGTAGAATTTAGTCTACAAATGCCATTACCATATATATAACCACTCAGTAATTAGTTAGAATCCCATTTGATCATAGCTCTGTAGTTAAACCTCTTTGAACAACCTTCAGAATCAAGAATAAATACAGATCAGTTCAGATTTTGGCGTGGGTTTTCCCTTCTTCTACCTATCAGTACTTTTCTAACATCACAACGTAAGAATTTTCAAACTGCAAATCTGATATCAAATGTTTTATGATACATCATGGAAAGCGAGATTCAACATGTAAAGAGATTATTAAAATTGAATCTCCTTCGAAGAACAAGAAGAAAATATATTACCCAGCTAGATTCTGAATGCATTCGCCCACCAAAAAGACTTCTTTTCTTATTTGGCCTCAAGTGGTGTCCTTGGGATCGCTAGGCTTATCCGTGGGATCGCTAGGCTTATCCGTGGGATCGCTAGGCTTCTCCATGGGATCGCTAGTCTTCTCCGTGGGATCGCTAGGCTTCTCCTTGGGATCGCTAGGCTTCTCCGTGGGATCGCTAGGCTTCTCCTTGGGATCTCTAGGCTTCTCCGTGGGATCGCTAGGCTTCTCCTTGGGATCTCTAGGCTTCTCCGTGGGATCGCTAGGCTTCTCCTTGGGATCGCTAGGCTTCTCCGTGGGATCGCTAGGCTTCTCCGTGGGGTTGCTATCGCGCCCTTTTTTTTCAAATTCCATCAAGTAGTGGTCGTAAGTGGGAAGAGCTGGATCATGATAAAAGAAAATCATATCCTCGGGCTCCAATTTAAATTTCTTCACATATCTCTCCCAGTTCAACCCAAGCATGTAGGAGCTGGTCCGCTCTGAGAAATAAGCCTCCATCGGCCAGACCTGTCTCTTGTGGTCCATAAATGCTACTTTTATGTCTTCATATATTCCATCATGTTCCTGAGGTTCAGGGAGAAATTTTCTACCATATAATATTGGAATCATGAGCTCGCCCCTGGAGATATCGCCTTGGGTTAAGCTCTTCTTGTAGCGGAGGATTCTCTTGTTATAGACA
Source organism: Vitis riparia (assembly GCF_004353265.1). NCBI lineage: Eukaryota > Viridiplantae > Streptophyta > Magnoliopsida > Vitales > Vitaceae > Vitis > Vitis riparia. The sequence continues at coordinate 15,807,056 of NC_048437.1, forward strand.
ATTGAAGTGCTTGCTGATGCTCCTGAGTGAGATGGACTGCCAGCTGGGGCGGTGTCGTCCTGGTTTCTGTAAATGAAAAGGTTCAAAAAAAAATTAATTTTTCAGTGTTATTAGAAGTCCCTAGCCAACATATATGGCTATTGAAAGATCAACAACAACAAAGTGACCTCTTTGGGAATGTATGAAAATCAACAACAAAGTTCAAAAATTCTAAAATTATTGATCAGCATGAAATATGATTACACAAGATCACTGAAATTCCACTGTTTGGTTATTGAAAGATCAAATTCTTTATCATCAATTAATTCACCCAACAAAAAACATCAGAAGGATTCAAGACTTCCTTTTCCTTTTCATTTCCCTTGTTTTTCTGTCATCCAAAGAGAGGGTGGTCCAAGAAAACCCTTTCTAGAAAAATCAGCTGTAACAAGAATTCTATTTCTTTGAGAGGCATCAATTCTGCTCCTGTGTTTGGCTGATGGGAAAAAGGAATAAAAGCACAATTGAGAGACAATGGTTTATCTCTACTCAATCCACATATAAAGATGTGTTTCTTTGGTTTCTTTTTCCTCCCCAGCATTTACACGAGGAAGAGCTAAAGATATTCTACAGAACTTCAAGAGATAATCTTGAGGAAAACGCTAAACCCTGCAGACTAAGTAAATTAACCTATTCCTATATTTGGTTGATGAGAAAAACGAAAGGAAAAAAATGAAACAACAAAGAAAGAGGTCAAAATTAATGTGGCATAATTCTTGATTTCCACCATTTCTTGGCAACCAAGAAGAGGTTAAACGAGGGATAAAGCGCTAAAAATATTCATGAAAGAAAATTCTGAATTTCTGTTTCTTGTAAAGATCACCTGGGAGTATTCTCCGTTGATGGGCTCAAGTTATCAGCTACTACACTTTCTCCTGGAACACTAGCACCCTCTTCTGAGCCATCTCCATGTCCAACATTAGAGTAGAACAACGCTGGAACAGTAGCACCCCTTCTGAGCCATCTCCTTGTTTAACACTAGATTCCGGCCCTTGAACACTAGCACCCTCTTTTGAGCGAACTTCTTGAGTAGCACTAGATCCCCACTCGCATGATGTAGATTCCCACCCGCTTGATCTAGATTCCCATTCCCACCCGCTTGATGAAGGTATATCAAACTTTATCTTCTTGTTCGCCTCTTCATCTGGGGAACTTGTACTGTCCAGTTTCTCAGACATTTTTCTTGATTTGAGAGAGATTATCAACTTCAAACTAGTCTATACTGGGGATTGTTTTTTCTTCCAAGTCTATGTTGTAGAGATAACTGTTTCCATAACCAACTTACCGGCCATTAGGGTTGACCACTTGGGAATATACTTGCATGCTATACAAGTACTTTACTGCCGCATTTTAATGCTTTATTTGCATATTTGTTTTGTAAACCGGTTTGAAAAATAAACTTCAAAATGTATGATATTTTTCTTCATATTTTTGCATGGTAAAGTGTAGCATGACCACGTTTTATTTGGGTTCATGCACACACGGTTTTTACTGGTTTTTAAATACTTATCATCATTCTACATACATAAATTATGAAATTTTGAGAAAATAAGATGAAAATTTTTTAAAAACTTTATTAATTTTTCTATTTATTAAAATAGAACAAGGAGTTAAAATTACAAATATACTTTCCAATCATTTTTGCTTTATAAGTTTATATTTATGTATCTACCACTAAAAAAATTATATGAATGTATGATATTTTTCTTCATATTTTTGCATGGTAAAGTGTAGCATGACCACGTTTTATTTGGGTTCATGCACACACGGTTTTTAATGGTTTTTAAATACTTATCATCATTCTACATACATAAATTATGAAATTTTGAGAAAATAAGATGAAAATTTTTTAAAAACTTTATTAATTTTTCTATTTATTAAAATAGAACAAGGAGTTAAAATTACAAATATACTTTCCAATCATTTTTGCTTTATAAGTTTATATTTATGTATCTACCACTAAAAAAATTATATGAATTTTAGTGGGTTGAGGTTGGGTATGATCGTGTTGCAATTGTGTCAATTTGTACAACTCATTCAACAAACAAATTGTGTTTGGGTTTATTAATCAACCTATTTGACCCATTTACTTATTCTTGTCAAACTTACCTATTTATTTAATCATAACAAGTTACATATTTATTCTATCATGTTAAAATGATCTATTTGCTTAATTGTGTCAAAATATGGCTTGTTTATATCCTAACTCTTTAGGACCCATTTGACCAGTATAAATTTTTAATTTAATGTATTTAAAAATTAAAAATATTTTTTAAAATTATAAAAACCATATAATTAAAAATTATATAATTACGTAATAATTTATATGCTACATTATAAAGTTAAAAAATATTTTATAATTAAAAATTTAAAAATAAATAATAATAAAAAGTGTACAGTTAAATTTTTATGTAATTTTTATATTATGAGCATATTACAATTAAAATTATATAATTAAATTAATTAAGACTTTAAAAAAAATAAAAGTTAAAAGTTAAAGCAATTAAAACATGAAAATAATACATTTATAAATTTAAAAATAAAATAAGTTAAACGAGTTAGAATCATGTTAACGGCTTAAAAGGTTTAGAATCATGTAAATAGGTTAAGATCATGTTAACAAGTTTAATGAGTTATAATCGTATTAGCAAGTTACTTGTGTCAATTTATATATAAGTTAACTTAATCCATTTATTTAATAGATTAAATAAGTGTTGTTACCATGTAATGAACGAATCACATTTACAATATCATATTTTTAAGCATTCTACACCAACAGGAATTGATATAGGAATATCCAGATCGCAAATATGGTATTATATATTCTTCATATCTATGGTATCTATTTTGCTTTTTGAATGCCTAGTATTGATTGTATGATAGATTTAAAGAGCTTAAGATAAACTTTACCTTGTACGAGCTACAAACATCTATTGAAACTGAAAATAGAAGCAAGTTCACACTTACCATGAGGCTCTTCAATTTTGAATTTCTTATATGACAAAGGAAATAGTGGGCCTAGCTACCTGGATGTTTATAGGCGATCAATGTATTGTTTGAATGTCTTTTATTGACATTCAACCTCCTTAATTAATAGTAAACAAGTCCTTAATAATTCAAATACAAAATTAGCATAAGTGGGAACTTGGAGTATAGCATCTAGCAAAGGAACATTCACCTTAATTGCCTTAATTTTGTCTCTATCTCATTTAGCTTTTTATCTAAGCTCTTATCTTCCTTTATTATTAACCTTGTCCTGATTTTCATCACCTACCTTAATCTCTTAGCCCTCCTAGTGTTCGAACCTTCATCTCTAGCCTTTCCACAACCTTTCCATTTTAAGAGTAACAATTAGTTAGAGGGTGTTTGGTTAATTAATTTAATGATTTAATTTAAATGATTATTAAATAGATTAAATATATTTGGTAAAATAACTTAATATCATAACTTAAAGTAAAAAAATAATAATAATAACTTTAAATATTAAGTTAAAATAGTTAATTTATTTTTAATTTACCTCATTTATTCATATTTAGTAAAAATATATTTTATAATCATGACTTTAATTACATTCATATATCATCTTTTCTTTGTAGCTATCTTATATATTTATAATACTTTAAATATAGATGTTTAACAAATAAATTTATTATTTAATTATATATTAGTAAAAGTATAATATTAGTAAAAATTAATGAGGATAAATATATCAATTTGATGCTTTAGAATAAATTTTAAGTTACATTTCCCAAAAAACCTTAATACTTACCGTAAAAATTAAGTAATAAGTTTGAAGTCAACAACTTAAAGAATAATTTAACTTAAAAGTTAAATTAAATCATTAAATAACAACTATTATATTATACCAAACATCCTGGTGTTTGTTTTTTTTTACTTAATTCTAAATAGAACCTTAAACTAACCAGTGTTTAATAATGTTAAGTATTAAGTTATTAGTTTTTGTAATATTTTATTTTTACTAAGCATGAAAAAATGAAGAAAAATTGACATGGCACTTTTTCTATTCAACCAAAAATTTATAATAAGTTATTAAAAAAAGTAAAAAAAAAAAAAAAACAACTTAAAAGTCTAAAAGCAAATTGCTTTCAACAAAAATCTAAAAAATACAAACACCCTCATTTGATTAGTGTTCCTTGCTGTAATTAACTAGTTAGAAGCTGTTAGGATTTAATCCACACATGCCATTTTACCATATATATAACCACTCTCGGAGTGATCAGTTACAAACCCATTAATTAGGTAATAGCTCTGGATTTAAGCCTCTTTCTACAACCTTAAGAAACAAGAAAAATACAGATTTGATCAGATTTTGGTATGGGCTTTTGGAACTGCAAATCTGATCTTGCATGCTTTATGAATCTAGATGATACATATGGAAAGTGAGACTCTACATTTAAAGAGCTAATTGAAGTTGAGTCTCCTTTGAAGAAGAAATTAACAATATCACCTAACTATGTAGAATCTGATTGCGCATTCTCTTCTTAGATGGCCTCAAGTACTTGTCGTCTTGGGATTGCTGTCTCGGCCCCTTTTTTCATATTCAATCAAGTAGTGGTTAACAGTGAGAATACTGGGATCCTGATATAAGAAAATCACATCCCCGGCCTCCAATTCGTATTTCTTCAAATATTTGTCCCAGTTCAACCAAAGCATGTAGGAGCTGCTCAGCTCGTCGAACGAAGCCTCCATCTCCCACATTTTTCCCTCATGGTCCATAATTATCATTATTATGGTCTCGTATTTTCCGTCAACTTTCTCTGGTTCAGCGAGAAATTCCTTACAAGATTCTAGTGGAATCACGAGCCTGCAGTAGGAGACATCGTCATGGGTTAAGCTCTTCTTGTAGAGGAGGGTTCTCTGACCCGATCCGGAAGGCTGCTGGTCTTTGCCGCTGCAACTTGCTGATGCTGTTGGCGAGGAAGATGAACTGCCCGTCTTCTTGGTTTGGGATGAAGAATCGGTATCATCCTGGATTCTGTAAATGAAAAAGATTGAAAACGAATATAGCTAGAACATGTACAACTTATATGAAAGAGCATGAAGTAATCACCTCTTTGAGAATGTATGTAAATCAACAACAAAGTTCGAAAATTCTAAAATTATAGATCAGCGTGAAATAAGATTACACAAGATCACAGAAATTCCACTGTTTGGTTATTGAAAGATCAAATTTTTTATCATTAGTTCACTCGACAAAAAACATCAGAAGGATTCAAGACTTCCTTTTCCTTTTCATTCCTCTATAGAAAAATCACCTGTAACAAGAATTCCATTTCTTAGAAAGGCATCACACTGCTCTTGTGTTTGGTTGATGAGAAAAATTAAGGAACAAAAGCACAACTGACAGACAATGGTTTATCCTCAATCCACGTATAAACATCCTGAGTTTCTTCCGTTTCTTCTCAAGC
>NC_048437.1:15812623-15946691 GCF_004353265.1 Vitis riparia
GGCATGAGATATAATAACCTTTATTGAAAATAAAGTAGCCTTTAACTTTATATAGAACATGTAGTAGTCTATAATTCGAGATTTTGTGATATGGAATGTAAAAGTCTTTAATGAATTTTCGATTTATGGTATGAAGTGTAGCAGTGTTTAAAGAATTCAGATTTGACAAACCATTTTATAGAATTTTCCCACAAATAGATAATGAGCCTATTTGACAATAGGTATCTTTTTTAATTCATAAAGCTTTAATTCTTTTAAATTCTTCAAGTGTTACTTCCTATGTTCATCTCTATCTTTAGAATTCTCTAGAAACTACTACATACCATACCACAAATCAAGAATCTTGGACTACTACTTATTCAATATTATTCAATCTAAAATTCTAGACTACTCTATTTTCTTTTTAGGCTACTACATATCATACCATAGATCAAAAATTCTAAAAGACACTACACCATACATAAAACCTAAAATTCTAAAGAAGCTACTCATGAAAAGAAATCCAAAAAATCTTTATATTTCAATATACAATTTTATATTAACTTCCATTAACCTGTGGATATTTGCAGATGCTTCTAGATTTTCTTCTAAGCTTTGGAATAAATTCATAATTTAATTGAATAATTGTACTTAGGAAATACTCGTATTGTTTATAGGGCTGCAACACTTGGGCTAGTGCATGAATCGTGAACGCAGGCTACATGTGACAATCATTCCCTAAATACATTTATTCGATTAAATTTTAAATTTACTACAAATCTTATAAGAATGTTTCGAGGCATCTAGACATACCTATGGTTTAATTGATGGTAATAATATTGTGAGGAAAATAATAAATATTTATGCTATTCTTGTCAAGATTTGTCTCAGTTCAATTTTAAGGTGCATCTATGAAGTAGTCTCTTTTGGAATTTTAGATATGTTGTATGATATATAACAACCTTTAAAGAAACTGAAGCAATCTATAATTTTATATAGAATATGTAGTAGTCTAGAATTTGAGATTTGCGATATAGAATGTAATAGTGTTTAAAGAATTTTATAAAACCTCAAATTCTAAAGACACTACTGATGACAACAATTCCAAAAAATATTTATAATTCTCTATGCAATTTTATATTAGCTTACATTAATATGTGGATATTTTCAGAGACCTACAAATTTTCTTATAAGGTTTGGAATAAATTTAGAATTTAATTGAATAATTGTACTTACGAAATACACTCATTGTTTACAGGGTTGCTGCACTTGGGTAGGTTTATGGAGTCGAGCACATAAGACACATGCAACAATCTTTTCCTAAATACATTTATTCGATTCAATTTTAAATTTATTACAAACCTTACAAGAAAGTTTCGAGGCATCTACACACCTATGGTTTAATTGAAGGTAATAATATTGTTAGGAGAACTATAGATATTTGTGATAATTCTTGTCAAGAGTGGTCTCTTTTTAATTTTAGGGAGCATCTATTAAGTAGTCTCTTTTATAATTTTAGATTTGTAGCATGATATTAATAACCTTTAAAGAAGTGGAAGTAGTCTATAATTTTATATATAATATGTAGTAGTCTAGAATTCAAGATTTGTGATTTGGAATTTAATAATCTTTAAAGAATTTAAGATTTATGGTATGAAGTGCAGTAGACTAAAGAATTTTAGATTTAGAAAACCATGTTCTAGAATTCGCCCACATATAGATAATGAGCCTATTTGACACTAGGTATATTTTTTATTCATAAAGCTTTGATTATTTTAAATTGTTCAAGTGTTAATTCCTATGTTCATCTCTATCTTTAAAATTCCTTAGAAACTACTACATACCATAACACAAATCAAGAATCTTGGACTACTACATATTCTATCTAAAATTTTAGACTACTATATTTTCTTTCGAGGCTATACATATCATACCATAGATCAAGAATTCTAAAAGACACTACTCCATACGTAAAACCTAAAATTCTAAAGATGTTACTCATGACAAGAATGCCAAAAAATATTTGTAACTGTGTATACAAATTTATATTAGCTTCCCTTAATTTGTCGATATTTGAAGATGCATATTTTCTTATAACCTTTTCAATAAATTCATAATTCAATTAAATAATTGTACTTAGGAAATACTCGCATTATTTACACGGGTACAACACTTAGGCAAGTGCGTGGAGTCGAGCAGGCAAGATGCATGTGACAATCATTTCCTAAATAAATTTATTAGATTAAATTTAGTACGAACCTTATAAGAATGTTTTGAGGCACCTCCACATATCTATGGTTTAATTGAAGGTAATAATCTTGTGAGGAGAATTATAAATATTTATGCTATTCTTGTCAAGAGTAGTCTCTTTTCAATTTTAGGATGCATGTATGAAGTCGTCTCTCTTAAAATTCTAGATTTGTGGCATGATATATAACAACTTTTAAAGAAAATGAAGTAGTATATAATTTTATATAGAACATCTAGTAGTCTAGAATTCGAGATCTGTGATATCGAATGTAATAGTTTTTAAAGAATTGTTGATTTATGGTATGAAGTGCAGTAGTCCTTAAAGAATTTTAGATTCGACAAACCATTTTATAGGATTCACCCACAAATAGATAACGAGCCTATTGGACACTAAGTATATTTTTTATTAATAAAGCCTTCATTCTTTTAAATTAAACAAGTGTTACCTCCTTTGTTCATCTGTATCTTTAGAATTCTTTAGAAACTACTACATACCACACCATAAATTAAGAATCTTAGACTACTACATATTCTATCTAAAAACTTAAAATTCTAAAGAAGCTACTCATAACAAGAAATCTAAAAAATCTTTAAAATTCAATATAAAATTTTATATTAGCTTCCATTAATCCGTGGATATTTATAGATACCTCTAGATTTTCTTATATGCTTTGGAATAAATTCAAAATTTAGTTGAATAATTGTACTTAGGAAATACTCATATTGTTTATAGGGCAGCAATACTTAGGCAAGTGCACGGAGTAGTACATGCAGGCTGCACACGACAATATTCCCTAGATACATTTAGTCGATTAAATTTTAAATTTATTACAAATCTTATAAAAAAGTTTTGAGGCATCTAGACATACCTATGGTTTAACTGAAGGTAATAATATTTTAAAGAGAGTTATAAATATTTATACTATTCTTGTCAAGAGTTGTCTTAGTTCAATTTTAGGGTGCATTTATGAAGTAGTCTCTTTTAGAATTTTAGATATGTGGCATTATATATAACAACCTTTAATAAAAATGAAGCAATCTATAATTTTATATAGAATACATAGTAGTCTAGAATTTGAGATTTACGATATAGAACATAATAGTGTTTAAAGAATTTTAGAATTATGGTATAAAGTACAACAATCTCTAAAGAATTTTCGATTTGACGAACCATGCTATAGAATTCGTCTATGAAAAGATAATGAGCCTATTTCACACTAAGTATATATTTTTATTAATAAAGCCTTCATTCTTTTAAATTTTTCAAGTGTTACCTTCTTTGTTCATGTGTATCTTTAGAATTCTTTAGAAACTATTACATACCACACCATAAATTAAGAATCTTAGACTACTACATATTCTATCTAAAATCCTAGACTACTCTATTTTCTATTGAGGCTATTACATATCATACCATAGATCAAGAATTCTAAAAGAGACTACACCATACATAAAACCTAAAATTCTAAAGAAGCTACACATGACAAGAATTCCAAGAAATCTTTATAATTCTCTTTACAATTTTATATTAGCTTCCATTAATCAGTAGATATTTGAAGATTCCTCCAAATTTTTTTATTTCTTTGGAATAAATTCACAATTTAATTAAATAATTGTACTTAAGAAATACTCACATTGTTTCCAGGGCTACTGCACTTGGGCAGGTGCATGGAGTCGTGCACGTAAGCTGCTTGCAACAATTATTTCCTAAATACATTTATTTGATTAAATTTTAAGTTTATTACAAAGCTTATAAGAAAGTTTCAAGCCATCTACACATATATATGGTTTAATTAATATTGAAGGTAATAATCTTGTGAGGAGAATTATAAATATTTATGTTATTCTTGTCAAGAGTAGTCTATTTTCAATTTTAGGATGCATGTATGAAGTTGCCTCTTTTAGAATTCTAGATTTGTGGCATGATATATAACAACCTTTAAAGATAATGAAGTATATAATTTATGTAGAACATGTAGTAGTCTAGAATTCGAGATTTGTGATATCGAATGCAATAGTCTTTAAAGAATTGTCAATTTATGGTATGAAGTGCAGTAGTCCTTAAAGAATTTTAGATTCAACAAACCATTTTATAGAATTCGCCCACAAATAAATAACGAGCCTATTGGACACTAAGTATATTTTTTATTAATAAAACCTTCATTCTTTTAAATTCTTCAAGTGTTATCTCCTTTGTTCATCTGTATCTTTAAAGTTCTTTAGAAACTACTACATATCACACCATAAATTAAGAATCTTAGACTACTACGTATTCTATTTAAAAATCTAAAATTCTAAAGAAGCTACTCATGACAAGAAATCTAAAAAATCTTTATAATTCAATATACAATTTTATATTAGCTTCCATTAATCCATGGATATTTACATATGCCTCTAGATTTTCTTCTAAGCTTTGGAATAAATTTAGAATTTAAGTGAATAATTGTACTTAAGAAATACTCATATTGTTTGTAGGGTTGTAACACTTGGGCAAGTGCATGGAGTCGCTCCCGCAAGCTGCACGTGACAATCATTCTTTAAATACATTTATTCGATTAAATTTTAAATTATTACAAATCTTATAAGAAAGTTTCGAGACATCTAAACATACCTATGGTTAAATTGAAGGTTATAATATTGTAAGGAGAATTATAAATATTTATGTCTCAGTTCAATTTTAAGGTGCATCTATGAAGTAGTCTCTTTTTCAATTTTAGATATGTTGTATGATATATAACAACCATTAAGAAAAATGAAGCAATCTATAATTTTATATAGAATATATAGTAGTCTAATATTTGATATTTACGATAAAGAATTTAATAGTGTTTAAAGAATTTTAGATTTATGGTATGGAGTGCAACAGTCTCTAAAGAATTTTAGATTTGACGAACCATGCTATAAAATTCGTCTACAAAAAGATAATGTGCCTATTTGACACTAAGTATATTTTTTATTAATAAAACCTTCATTCTTTTAAATTCTTCAAGTGTTACCTCATTTGTTCATCTGTATCTCTAGAATTCTTTAGAAACTACTACATACCACACCATAAATTAAGAATCTTAGACTACTACATATTCTATCTATATTCCTAGACTACTCCATATTCTGTTGAGGCTATTACATATCATACCATATATCAATAATTCTAAAAGAGACTACACCATACATAAAACCTAAAATTTTAAAGAAGCTACACATGACAAGAATTCCAAGAAATCTTTATAATTCTCTATAAAATTTTATATTAGCTTCCATTACTCCGTAAATATTTGAATATGCCTCCAAATTTTTTTATATGCTTTGGAATAAATTCAGAATTTAATTGAATAATTGTACTTAGAAAATACTTGCATTGTTTACATGGCTATTGCACTTGGGCAGGTGCATAGAGTCGTGCACGCAGGTTGCATGCAATAATTATTTCTGAAATAAATTTATTCAATTAAATTTTAAATTTATTAACAAGCTTATAAGAAAGTTTTGAGGCATCTACACATATCTATAATTTAATTGAAGGTAATAATATTGTGAGGAGAATCATAAATATTTATGATAATTCTATTATAGTGTAGTCTCTTTTCAATTTTATAGTGCATGTATATGAAGTAGTCTCTTTTCAAATTTTAGATTTGTTACATGATATATAATAACCTTTAAAGAAAATGAAGTAGTCTATAATTTTATATAGAATATGTAGTAGTCTAAAATTCAAGATTTGTGATATGGAATGTAATAGTCTTTAAAGAATTTTAGATTTGTAGTAAGGAGTACAAAGTCTCTAAAAAATTTTAGATTTGACAAACCATAATATAGAATTCACCCACAAATAGATAATGAGCCTATTTGACACAATTTTATTTTATTTACTAAGAAAGCCTTCATTCTTTTAAATTCTTCAAGTGTTAGCTCATGTGTTCATTTCTATCTTTAGAATTCTTTAGAAACTACTACATACCATACCAAAAATTATGAATCTTATACTACTACATATTCATTCTAAAATTCTAGACCACTAAATTTTCTTTTGAGGCTACTACATATCACACAGAAGATCTAGAATTCTAAAAGGGACTACTCCATACATAAAACCTAAAATTCTAAAGAAGCTACACATGACTAGAATTCCAAAAAATCTTTATAATTCTTTATACAATTTTATATTAGGTTCCATTAATCTATGGATATTTGTAGATGCCTCTAGATTTTCTTATAAGCTTTTGAATAAATTTAAAATTTAATTGAATAATTGTGCTTAGGAAATACTCGCATATTTTACAGGGCTACAACAAATAGGCGGGTGCATGGAGTCGATCACACAAGCTTAAAGCGACAATTATTTTCTAAATATATTTATCCAATTAAATTTTAAATTCATTACAAAGCTTATAAGAAAGTATCGAGGCAACTACACATATCTATGGTTTAATTGAATGTAATAATATTGTTAGGAGAATTATAAATATTTATGATAATTCTTATCAAGAGTGGTCTCTTTTTAATTTTAGGGAGCATGTATGGAGTAGTATCTTTTAGAATTCTAGATTTGTGGCATGAAATATAATAACCTTTAAAAAAAAGGAAGTAGTCTATAATTTTATATAAAATATGTAGCAGTCTAGAATTTGAGATTTGTGATATGGAATGTAATAGTCTTTAAAGAATTTATATTTATGGTATGGAATGTAGCAATCTCTAAAGAATTTTAGATTTGACAAACCATGCTATAGATTTTGCCGAAAAATAGGTAATGAGCCTATTTAACACTAGGCATATTTTTTATTAATAAAACTTTCATTCTTTTAAATTCTTCAAGTGTTACTTCTTTTGTTCATCACTATCTTTAGAATTCCTTAGAAACTACTACACACCATACCATAAATCAAGAATCTTAGAGTACTACATATTCTATCTAAAATTCCATTCTATCCCATTTTCTTTTGAGGCTGCTACATATCATACACAATATCAAGAATTCTAAAAGAGACTACTCCATATATAAAACCTAAAATTCTAAGAAGTTACTCCCAAAAATTTAATGAAATCTTTATAATTCAATATACAATTTTATATCAGCTTCCATTAATCTGTGGATATTTGTAGATGCCTCTATATTTTCTTATAAGCTTTAGAAAAAATTTAGAATTTAACTGAATAATTATACTTAGGAAATACTCACATTGTTTACAAGGCTGCAGCACTTGAGTGGGTGTATGGAGTTGCGCATGCAGGCTGCACAAGACAATTATTTCCTAAGTATATTTATTCAATTAAATTTTAAATTTTTTACAAAGTTTATAAGAAAGTTTCGAGGCATCCCCACATATCTATGGTTTAATTGAAGGTAATAATATTGTGAGAAGAATTACAAATAGTTGTGATATTTCTTGTCAAGAGTTGTCTCTTTTTACTCTATGAAGTAGTCTCTTTTAGAATTCTAGATTTGTGGCATGATATGTAATAACATTTAAAGAAAATGAAGTAGTTTTTAATTTTCTATAGAATATGTAGTAGTCTAGAATTCGAGATTTGTTATATGAAATGTAATAATCTTTAAAGAATTTTAGATTTATGGTATGGAGTGTCGCAGTCTCTAAAGAATTTTAGATTTGACGAACCATGCTATAGAATTCACCCACAAATCGATAATAAGCCTATTTGACACTAGGTATATTTTTTTATTAATAAAGCCTTCATTCTTTTAAATTCTTTGAGTGTTAGTTCCTTTGTTCATTGCTATCTTTAGAATTCTTTAGAAACTACTACAACCATACCAAAAATTAAGAATCTTAGACTACTCCATTTTCTTTTGAGACTGCTACATATCATATACAAGATAAAGAATAGTAAAAGGGATTATTTCATACATAAAATCTAAAATTTTAAACAAGCTACTCATGACAAGAATGCTAAAAAATCTTTATAATTCTCTATACAATTTAATATTTGCTTCCATTTATCCGTGGATAGTTGTAGTTGTCTCTAGATTTTCTTATAAGCTTTGGAATAAATTCAAAATTTAATTGAATAATTGTACTTAAGAAATACTCGCATTGTTTAGAGGGGTGTTGCACTTAGCCGGGTGCATGGATACAAGCACTCAGGCTACACAGGAAAATTATTTCCTAAATTCATTTATTCAATGAAATTTTAAATTTATTACAAAGCTTATAAGAAAGTTTCAATACATCTCCACATATCTATGGTTTAATTGAAGGTAGTAATATTGTGAGAAAAATTATAAATATTTATAATATTTCTTGTCAAGAGTAGTCTCTTTTTACTTTTAGGGAGCATGTATGAATTAGTCTCTTTCAGAATTCTAGATTTGTGGCATGATATATAATAACCTTTAAAGAAAATGAAGTAGTTTATAATTTGCTAAAGAATATGTCGTAGTTTAGAATTCGAGATTTGTTATATGGAATGTATTAGTCTTCAAAGAATTTTCGATTTGACAAACCATACTATAGAATTCACCCACAAATAGATAATAAGCATATTTGACACTCGGTATATTTTTTATTAATAAAGCCTTCATTCTTTTAAATTGTTTAAGTGTTAGTTCCTTTGTTCATCGCTATCTTTAGAATTCTTTAGAAAGTACTACATACCATTCCAAAAATTAAGAATCTTAGACTATTACACATTCAATCTAGAATTCTAGACTACTCCATATTCTTTTGAGGCTACTACATATCATATACAAGATCAAGAATTCTAAAAGGAACTACTCCATACATAAGACCTAAAATTCTAAAGAAGCTACTCATGACAAGAATTTGAAAAAGTCTTTATTAGCTTCCATTTATCCGTGGATATTTGTAGATGCCTCCGGATTTTCTTATAAGCTTTGGAATAAATTCAAATTTTAATTGAATAATTGTACTTAAGAAATACTTGAATTGTTTAGAGGGTTACTACACTTAGGCTGGTGCATGGATACAAGCACTCAAGCTGCACGAGACAATTATTTCCAAAATACATTTATTCAATTAAATTTTAAATTTATTACAAAGCTTATAAGAAAGTTTCAAGACATTTGCACATATCATTGGTTTAATTGATGGTAATAAAATTGTGAGGACTATTATAAATATTTTTTATAATTCTTGTCGATAGTTTGTCTATTTTTAAATTTTAGGGTGCATGTATGAAGTAGTCTATTTTGCAATTCTAGATTTTTGGCAAGATATATAATAACCCTAAATGAAAATGATAATGAGCTTATTTGACACTAAGTATATTTTTTTTATTAATAAAGCTTTCATTGTTTTAAATTCTGCAAGTGTTACTTCCTTTGTTCATCTCTATCTTTAGAATTATTTATAAATTACTACATACCACACAACAAATCAAGAATCTTAGACTACTACATATTCAATCTATAATTCTAGACTACTCCATTTTTTTTCAGGCTACTACACATCATACGACAGATCAGGAATTCTAAAAGAGTCGACTCCATAGATAAAACCAAAAATTCTAAAGAAGTTACTCATGACAAGAATTCCAAAATATCTTTATAATTCTCTATACAATTTTATATTAGCTTCCATTAATATGTGGATATTTGAAATGCCTTCAGATTTTCATATAAACTTTGGAATAAATTCAAAATTTAATTGAATAATTGTACTTAGGAAATATTCACATTGTTTACAGGGTTGTAGCAATTGTATGGTTGTATGAAGTCACACACCTAGGTTGCACTCGACAATTATTTTTTAAATACGTTTATTCAATTAAATTTAAACTTTATTATAAAGCTTATAAGAAATTTCAAGAAATCTACACATATCTATGGTTTAATTGAAGGTAATAATATTGTGAGGAGAATTATAAATATTTATGATCATTCTTGTCAAGAGTAATCTCTTTTCAATTTTCAAGAGCATATATGAAGTAGTCTCTTTTAGATTTCAAGAATTGTGGCATGATAGATAATAACCTTTAAAGAAAATGAAGTAGTCTATAATTTTATATAGAATATGTAGTAGTTTAGAATTCGAGATTTGTGATATGGAATATAATAGTCTTTAAAAAATTTTAGATTTATGGTATGGAGTGCAACAGTCTCTAAAGAATTTTAGATTTGGCGAACCATGCTATAGAATTCGCTCACTAATAGATAATGGACCCATTTAACACTAAGTATATTTTTTTATTAATAAAGCTTTCATTATTCTAAATTCTTCAAGTGTTACTTCCTTTGTTCATCTCTATCTTTAGAATTCTTTATAAACTACTACATACCACATAACAAATCAAGAATCTTAGGCTACTACATATTCAATCTAAAATTCTAGACTATTCCATTTTCTTTTGAGGTTGCTATATATCATGCCACAGATCAAGAATTATAAAAGGCACTACTCCATACATAAAACCTAAAATTTTATAGAAGCTACTCATGACATGAATTCTAAAAGAGAATACTCATACATAAAACCTAAAATTCTAAAGAAGCTACTTATGACAAGAATTCCAAAAAATCTTTATAATTCTTTATAAAATTTTATATTAGCTTCCATTAATCTATGGATATTTGCATATGCCTTCCGATTTTCTTATAAACTCTGGAATAAATTCAATATTTAATTGAATAATTGTACTTAGGAAATACTCGTATTGTGTACAGGGCGTAGCAATTACGCGACTGCATGAAGTCACACACATAGGCTGCATTCGACAATTATTTCTTAAATACATTTATTCATTTAATTGAAGGAAATAATATTGTGAAGAGACTTATAAATATTTATGAGCATTCTTGTCAAGAGTAGTCTCATTTCAATTTTAGGGTGCATATATGAAGTAGTCTATTTTAGAATTCTAGATTTGTGACATGATATATACTAACCTTTAATGGAAATGTACTGCATAATTTTATATAGAATATGTAGTAGTCTAGATTTCGAGATTTGTGATATGGAATGTAATAGTCATTAAAGATTTTAGATTTGTAGTATGGAGTGAAGCAGTCTATGATGAGTTTTAGATTTGATGAACCTTGATATAGAATTCACCCACAAATATATAATGAGCCTATTTGACACTGGGTATATTTTTTATTAATATAGCTTTTATTGTTTTATATTCTTCAAGTGTTACTTCCTTTGTTCATCTCTATTTTTAGAATTCTTTGGGAACTATAACATACCATACCACAAATAAAGAATCTTAGACTACGAAGTATTCTATCTAAAATTTGAGACTAGTCCAGTTTCTTTTGAGGCTACTACATACCATACCACAGATCAAGAATTCTAAAAGAGATTACTCCATACATAAAACCTAAAATTCAAAAGAAGCTACTCATGATAAGAATTAAAAAAAAAATCTTTATAATTCTCTATACTATTTTATATTAGCTTCCATTAATCCTTGGATATTTGGAAATGTCTCTAGAGTTTCTTATGAGCTTTGGAATAAGTTCAGAATTTAATTGAATAATTGTACTTGGGAAATGCTCGTATTGCTTACAGGGCTACAACACTTAAGCGGGCGCATGGAGTCGCGTACGCAAGCTGCACACAAAAATTATTTCCTAAATACATTTATTCGATTAAACTTTAAATTTATTACAAAGCTTATAAGAAAGTTTCAAGGCATTTACACATATCTATGGTTTAATTGAGGGTAATAATATTATGAGGAGAATTGTAAATATTTATGATAATTCCTACCAAGAGTAGTCTCTTTTCAATTTCAGGGAGCATATATGAAGTAGTCTCTTTTAGATTTCAAGATTTGTGGCATGATATATAATAATCTTTAAAGAAAAGGAAGTAGTCTATAATTTTATATAGAATATGTAATAGTTTAGAATTCGAGATTTGTGATATGGAATGTAATAGTCTTTAAAGAAATTTTGATTTATGGTATGAAGAGCAGTAGTCTCTAAAGAATTTTAGATTTGGCGAACCATGTTGTAGAATTCGCCCACAAATAGATAATGAGCATATTTGACACTAAGTATATTTTTTATTAATAAAGTTTTCATTGTTCTAAATTCTTCAAGTGTTACTTCCTTTGTTCATTTCTATCTTTAGATTTCTTTATAAACTACTATATACTACACAAGAAATTAAGAATCTTAGACTACTAGATATTCAATGTAGAATTCTAAACTACTCCATTTTCTTTTCAGGCTACTACATATCATACCACAAATTAAGAATTCTTAAAGACACTACTCTACACATAAAACCTAAAATTTTATAGAAGGTACTCATGACAAGAATTCTAAAAGACCTTAAAGGAAATATATTGTATAGTTTTATATAGAATATGTAGTAGTCCAAAATTCAAGATTTATGATGTGGAATGTAATAGTCTTTAAAGAATTTTAGACTTGTGGTATTGAGTTGAGTAGTCTCTAAAGAATTTTAGATTTGGTGAACCATGCTATAGAATTTGCCTACAAATAGATAATGAGCTTATTTGACACTAGGTTTATTTTTTATTAACAAAGCTTTTATTTTTTCAAATTTTTTAAGTGTTACTTTCTCTGTTCATCTCTATCTTTTGAATTCTTTAGAAATAGCAACATACCATGCAACAAATATGGAATCTTAAACTACTACATATTCTATCTAAACTTCTAGACTGCTCCATTTTCTTTTGAGACTACTACATGTCATAGCACCAATCAAGAATTTTAAAAGAGACTATTACATACATAAACCTAAAATTCTAAAGAAGTTACTCATGACAAGAATTCAAAAACTCTTTATAATTCTCTATACTATTTTATATTAGCTTCCATTAATCAGTGGATATTTGCAGATGCCTCCAGATTTTCTTATAAGCTTTAGAATAAATTCAAAATTTAATTGAATAATTGTACTTGAGAAATGTTTGCATTGCTTATAGGGCTGCAACACTTGGGTGACCGCATAGAGTCGTGCACACAAGTTGCATGCGACAATTATTTCCTAAATACATTTATTCGATTAAACTTTAAATTTATTACAAGGCTTATAAGAAAGTTTCAAGGAATTTACAGATATCTATGGTTTAATTGAGGGTAATAATATTGTGGGGAGAATTGTAAATATTTATGATAATTCCTATCAAGAGTAGTCTCTTTTCAATTTTAGGGTGCATATATGAAGTAGTCTCTTTTATAATTCTAAAAGAGACTACTCCATACATAAAACCTAAAATTCTAAAGAAGCTACTCATGACAAGTATTCCAAAAAATATTTAGAATTCTCTATACAATTTTATATTAGCTTCCATTAATCCATGGATATTTGTAGATTTCTTCAGATTTTCTTGTAAGTTGTGGAAGAAATTTAAAATTTAATCAAATAAATTTATTTAGGAAATAGTTGTCACATGCAACCTTGTGCATGACTCTATTCACCTACCCAAGTGTTGTAACCCTATAAACAATAAGAGTATTTCCTAAGTACAATTATTCAATTAAATTCTAAATTTATTCCAAATACTACTCCACAAATAACGATAATTCAGTATTATTTTCGACATAGAACACAAATGTATGATCAGTCATGTTGTTATCCTATGTCGTTATCATCACATACCTTAACCAATCCGATCGATCATGACAACTCTGTTTTGTATTTAGCATAGACTACACCTGTACAATCGATCATGTCATTGTCTTGTCTGGTTTTCATCACAAACTGCTCCCGGTCCGATCCATCATGACAACTTAGTTTTGAGTTTAGCATGGACCGCACCCATATGATTGATAACATCATTGTCTTATTTGGTTTTCATAATAAACTGCACCTAGTTACATAGGTCCTGACAATTCAATTTCGGTTTCAGCGTAGTTTAGACCTATATAATTGGTCACGTTGTTTTCTTCTCTAGTTTTTGTCACAGACCAAACCTGGTCCGATCAATCATGACAATTCTATTTCATTTTTGGCTTACACTACGTCTATACGATCGATGACATCATTGTCCTGTCTGGTTTTCATCACAAACTAAACCCGATGAGATAGGTCCCAATAGTTCAATTTTGGTTTTGGCATAGACCAGACCTATATGATCTGTTATGTTGTTGCCTATCTGGTTTTTGTCAAACACCAGACCTGGTTTGATCAGTCACAGCAACTCTATTTTGTTTTTGGTATAGACTGCATATTTATGATTAGTCACACAGTAGTCCTATTCGGTTTTCGTTAGAGTCGACTCCTGATCCAATCGATCATGGAAGTTCAGTATCGTTTTTGGCATAGACCACACCTGTATGATCGGTCATGTCATTATTTTGTCTAGTTTTCATAACAAATCATACCCGGTCAAATAGGGCTCGCTAGTTTGGTTTCGATTTTGGCGTAGACCAAACCTATATGATCGGTCACGTCATTGTCCTGTCTAGTTTTCATCACAAACTATACCTGGTTCAATCACTCAGCACATATCAGTTTCATTTTTTATGTAGAGCGCATCTCTCTGAATTTTCATGTAATTGTCTTATCTGGTTTTCATCACAAGCTACACCCAATCTGATCAGTCACGACAATTTAGTATCATTTTTGGCATAGAATGCACTTGTATAATCGGTCATGTCATTGTCTTGTGTTATTTTCATCACATACCTCACCCGGTCCGATCAATCATGACAGCTCAATTTCGAGTTTGGCGTGGACCTATATGATTGTTCACATCGTTGTCCAATCTGGTTTTCATCATAGACCTCACCTAGTTAGATAGGTCCCCACATTTCAGTTTTGGTTTTAGCGTAGACTAGACCTATATGATTGGTCACGTCTTTTTCCTTTCTAGTTTTCATCATAGACCGGACCTGGTCTGATCAATCACGACAACTCTATTTTATTTTCGACGTAGACCATATCTATATTATTGGTGACGTCGTTGTCTTATTTGGTTTTCATCACAAACTGCACTCGATGGAATAGGTCACAGCAGTTCAGTTTTGGTTCTGGTGTAGAACAAACCTATATGGCTGGTTATGTCATTGTCCTGTCTAGTTTTCATCAAAGACTAGACCTAGTCTAATCTATCACGATAGCTCTGTTTTGTTTTTTATGTAGACCGTATCTATATGATCAGTCATGTAGTTATTATCCTATTTAGTTTTCATCATAATCGGCCCCCTATCTAATTGATCATGGAATTTTAGTACAATTTTCAATGTAGACTGCACCTGTACAATTTGTCACATCGTTGTCTTGTTTAGTTTTTATCACAAACTACACCTAGTTAGATCAGTCACAATAGATCAGTTTTGTTTTCAGCGTAGACCGCATATGTATGATTAATCACATAGGTTTCCTATATGGTTTTCATCATATTTGAAACCTGATCTGATTGGTAATGATATCATTTTCGGCTTAGACCACACCTATACGATGGCACCCAATAAAATCTGTCACGACAACTTAGTTTCATATTCGGCGTAGATTGCACCTGTACGATTGATCACGTCGTTGTCCTATATGGTTTTCATCATAAACAACACCCGGTCAAATAGGCCCCAATGGTTCAATTTTGATTTCGGTGTAGACAAGTTTATATGATTAGTCACGCCGTTCTCCAGTCTGGTTTTCATCACAGACCATACCTAGTCTGATTGGCCATGATAACTCAGTTTCTTTTTGGGTGTAGACTGCATCTATATGATCAGTCACATAATTAGCCTATCTAGTTTTCATTATGCTCAACACCTGATCCGATCTATCACGACAGTTCAGTATCATTTTTGGCATAGCCCACCACTATACAATCAATCATATAGTTGTCATGTCTGGTTTTTATCATAGATGGCACCCAATTTGATCGATCATGACAACTCACTTTCATTTTCGACATAGACTGCACCTGTATGATCGCTTATGTCATTACCCTATCTAGTTTTCATCTTAGACCTCACCTGATTAAATAGGTCCCGACAATTAAGTTTCGATTTTAGCGTAGACCAGACCTATACGATCCGTCATATTGTTTTCATTTATGGTTTTCATCACAAATCATACCCGGTCCAATCGGTTACGGCAGCTTAGTTTCATTTTTAGTGTAGATCACATCTGTGCGATTAGTCACATAGTTGTTCTATCTGGTCTTTGTCACAGTTGTCACTCAATTCGATTGATAAAAAAAATTCAGTATCATTTTCGATGTAGACCACACTTATATGATCAGTCACGTCGTTATCCTGTTTTATTTTCATCATAGATGGCAATAATCCGATCAGTCATGACAACTCAGTTTTATTTTTGACATAGACTACACTTGTACAATTAGTCACATAGTTGTCCTATCTAGTTTTCATCACAATTGGTGCCCAATCCGATTGATCATGATAGCTGAGTATCGTTTTCAACTTAGACTACACCTGTAGGATCAATGATGTTGTTGTCCTATACGATTTTTATCACATACCGCACTCGATCTAATCTGTTATGACAACTTAGTTTCATTTTCAGTGTAGACCTCAACTATACAATTAGTCATGTCGTTGTCTTGTCTGGTTTTCATCATAGATCGTACCCGATCAGATAGGTCCAGACAATTGAGCTTCAGTTTCGGCGTAAACCACACCTATACGATTGGTTATGTCATTGTCTCATCTAGTTTTCATCATAGATTGGAACTAGTCCGATCAGTCACGTCGTGGTTTGATCGGTTAAGTGTCATTTTTGGCGTAGATCACATCATTAGAATTAGTCATGTAGATATCCTATCTGGTTTTCATCATAGTTGGCACCCGATCTGATCGGTCACAACAATTCAATATTGTTTTTGACATAGGCCACACATGTACAATCAGTCATGTTGTTGTCCTGTCTGGTTTTCATCACAGACGACACTCGGTCTAATCGATCACAACAACTCAATTTCATTTTTGGCATAGACTGCACTTGTATAATCGATCACATCATTGTCGTATCAAGTTTTCATCATAGACCGCACCCGATCAAATAAGTCTTGATAGTTCAATTTTGTTTTGGACGTAAGCAAGACCTATATGATTAGTCACGTTATTGTCCTATCTAGTTTTCGTCAAAGACTGTACCCGATTCGATCGATCATAACAACTCAATTTCATTTTCGGCATAGACTGCATGCATCTATATGATCAATGACGTAATTGTCCTATTTGGTTTTTGTCATAGTCAACACTCGATCGGATCGGTCACAATAGTTAAATATCATTATCGGCGTACACTACACTTGTATGAGCAAACACGTCATTGTCCTTTTTGGTTTTCATGACAAATGGCACCCGGTCGGATCAATCATAACAACTAAGTTTCATTTTCAGTATAGACTGCACCTATACGATCACTAACATCACTGTCCTATCTGGTTTTCATCATAGGCCACACTTAGTTACTTAGGTCTTGATAGTTCGATTTGGGTTTCTCCGTAGACCAAACCTATACTATCATTCACGTCATTGTCATGTTTGGTTTTCATCATAGACAGGACCTAGTTCGATCGATCATGACATCGAGTTTTGTTTTCAACGTAGACCACATCTCTACGAAAATCAGGCAGTTGTCCTATCTAGTTTTTGTTATAGTCCGCACCTGATCCCATTAGTCATGAAAGTTCAATATGGTTTTCCACGTAGATCACACCTATACGATCCATCACATCATTGTCCTATCTTGTTTTTGTCATAAATGACACCAAATCTCATCGGTCATGATAGTTCAATATCGTTTTCAGCATAGGC
This sequence comes from Vitis riparia, assembly GCF_004353265.1. Taxonomy (NCBI): domain Eukaryota; kingdom Viridiplantae; phylum Streptophyta; class Magnoliopsida; order Vitales; family Vitaceae; genus Vitis; species Vitis riparia. Next base: position 15,830,544 of record NC_048437.1, read on the forward strand.
ACCAATCTGTTTGGCCATGTCATTGTCCTGTTTGATTTTTTTCATGCACTACACCCTGTTGATAGGTCACGATAGTTCAATATCATTTTTGGCGTAGATTGCACCTATACATTCCATCACATTGTTGCCATGTCTTGTTTTCATCACAGACTGCACTTGGTCAGATTGGTCATGATAACTCAATTTCATTTTCAACATAGACCGCACCGATACAATCGATCATGTCATTGTCCTATCTGGTTTTCCTCATAGACCACACTTGGTTCGATTGGTCATGACAACTCAATTTCATTTTCAACGTAGACTGCGCCTGTACAATCGGTCGTGTTGTTGTTCTGAAAGTTCATTTTGAATGTCGATCAATCATAGATCACAACCAGTCAAATAAGTCTCGAAAATTCATTTTTGGTGTTAGCGTAGACCACGCTTATACGATTGGTAACATTGTTATCTTGTTTGGTTTTCATCATAAACTAGACATGGTTCAATCAAAGATGGTCCAATCGGTCACAACATCTTAGTTTCATTTGCGGCGTAGACTACATCTTTACAATTAGTCACATAGTTGTCCTATGTGGTTTTCGTCTTAATTGACTCTCAATTTGATTGGTCATGACTACTTAGTTTGATTTTGTCATAGACCACACTTGTACGATTGGTCACATTATTGTCCTTTCTAGTTTTCATCATAGATCGCACCTGGTTAGATAGATCTTGAAAGTTCAGTTTTGGTTTAGGTGTAGACCAAACCTATCAATTGGTACATTGTTGTCCTATTTGGTTTTTGTCATAACCCGCACCCAGTGCAATCACACATGATAGCTTAGTTTCATTTTCAACATTACATCATGTGATGCTTTTAAGGGCTCTATCCTAACATCACGTTATTGAGCTGCTTGGTTTTCATCACAAATGGCACCCGATTTGATCGATCATGACAACTCAGTTTTGTTTATGACGTAGACCACACCTATATAATCGATCATGTCGTTGTTCTGTCTGGTTTTCATGATAGGCCACACTTGGTTAGATATGTCCCGATAATTCAGTTTCGACTTCGATGTAGACCAAACCTATATGATTAGTCATGTTTGGTTTTTGTGATAGACTAGACTCATTTTGATCAGTCATAGCAGCTTAGTTTTGTTTTCAGAGTAGACCACACCTATACGATTAGGCACATAGTTGTCTTAGTTGGATTTCTTCAAATTCGGCACTTGAGCCAATTAATCACAATAGTTTAGTATCATGAAAACATAGAGCACACTTGTATGATCGATCACATCATTTTTCTGCCTGGTTTTCATCATAAACTGCACCCAGTCCAATCGATCATGATAATTTAGTATTGTTTTCAGTGTATAATGCACTTGCATAATCAATCATGTCATTGTCTTATTTAGTTTCCATCATAGACCGCACCTAGTCTAATAGGTCCCAACAGTTTAGTTTTGATTTCGGCTTAGACCAGACTTATATGATCGATCATGTTATTGTTCTATTTGGTTTTTGTCATAAACCACAGTCGGTCTAATCGGTCATGGTAGCTATGTTTTGTTTTTTACGTAGACCACATCTATACAATTAGTCACATAGTTTTCCTATCTAGTTTTTGTCATAGTCGACACTCGGTCTAATCAGTCATGAAAGTCTAATATCATTTTCAATGTAGACTGCACCTATACAATTGATCATGTTGTTGTCATGTCTTGTTTTCGTCATAGATGACACTTGGTTCGATCAATCCCGATAATTTAATTTTGGTTTTGACGTAGGCTAAATCTACATGATTAGTCATATCATTGTCCTCGTTGGTTTTTTTGATAAACTGCACTAGGTCCAATTGGTCATGACAGTTCAATATCATTTTTGGCATAAAGCACACTTAGGCCTTCGGTTAAGTCATTCCCCTGCCTAGTTTTCATCACAAACCGTACCAGATCACCTATGCCCTGACAGCTGGTTCAATTAAATTCTAAATTTATTACAAAGCTTATAAGAATATCTGGAGGCATCTAAAATATCCATGAATTAATGGAAGCTAATATAAAATAGTATAGAGAATTATAAAGATTTTTAGGAATTCTTATCATGAGTGGCTTCTTTAGAATTTTAGGTTTTATATATGGAGTAGTCTCTTTTGGAATTCTTGATCTATGGTATGATATGTAGTAGCCTCAAAAGAAAATGGAGTAGTCTAGAATTTTAGATAGAATATGTAGTAGTGTAAGATTTTTGATATGTTTTATGGTATGTAGTAGTTTATAAAGAATTCTAAAGATAGAGATGAACAAAGGAAGTAACACTTGAATGATTTAAAATAATAAAAGCTTGATTAATAAAAAATATACTTAGTGTCAAATAAGTTTAGTATCTATTTATGGGCGAATTCTATAGCATGGTTCGCCAAATCTAAAATTCTTTAGAGATTGTTTCTCTCTATACCATAGATCTAAAATTCATTAAAGACTATTACATTCCATATCACAAATCTCGAATTCTAGACTACTACATATTCTATATAAAATTATAGACTAGTTCATTTGCTTTAAAGGTTATTATATATCATGCCAAAAATCTAGAATTCCAAAAGAGACTACTTCATACATGCACCCTAAAATTGAAAAAAGACTACCCTTGACAAGAATTATCATAAATATTTATAATTCTCCTTAGAATATAATAACCTTGAATTAAACCATAGATATGTGTAGATGCCTTGAAACTTTCTTGTAAGCTTTGTAAAAAATTTAAATTTTAATTGAATAAATGCATTTAGGAAATAGTTGTTGCGTGTAGCTTGCATGCACAACTCCATGCACCCGCCCAAGTTTTGCAGCCCTATAAAATAGGCGAGTATTTCCCAAATACAATTATTCAATTAAATTCTGAATTTATTCCAAAGCTTAGAAGAAAATATGGAGGCATCTACAAATATCCATGGATTAGTGGAAGTTGATATAAAATTGTATAGAGAATTATAAAGATTTTTGGAATTCTTGTCATGAGTAGCTTCATTAGAATTTTAGGATTTTATGTGTGAAGTAGTCTCTTTTTGAATTCTTGATCTACTATATGATATGTAGTAGCTTCAAAAGAAAATGAAGTAGTCTAGAATTTTAGATAGAATATGTAGTAGTGTAAGATTTTTGATTTGTTTTATGGTATGTAGTAGTTTATAAAGAATTCTAAAGATAGAGATGAACAGAGGAAGTAACACTTGAAGAATTTAAAGAAATGAAAGCTTTATTAATAAAAAAATATACTTAGTGTCAAATAAGTTCAGTATCTATTTATGGACGAATTCTATATCATGGTTCACCAAATCTAAAATTCTTTAGAGACTGCTGCACTCCATACCATAAATCTAAAATTCTTTAAAGACTATTACATTACATATCACAAATCTCAAATTCTAGACTACTACATATTGTATATAAAACTATAGACTACATTTTCTTTAAAGGTTGTTATATATCATGCCAAAAATCTAGAATTCCAAAAGAGACTACTTCATACATGCACCCTAAAATTGAAAGAAGACTACTCTTGACAAGAATTATGACAAATATTTATAATTCTCTCCACAATATTATTACCTTCAATTAAACCATAGATATGTGTAGATGTCTCGAAACTCTCTGATAAGCTTTGTAATAAATTTAAAATTTTATCGAACAAATATATTTAGGAAATAATTGCTGCGTGCAGCCAATATGCATGACTGCATGCACCCACCCAAGTGTAGCAGCCTTGCAAATAATTCGAGTATTTCTTAAGTACAATTATTCAATTAAATTCTAAATTTATTACAAAGCTTATAAGAAAATCTTAAGGCATCTAAAAATATCCACAAATTAATGGAAGCAAATATAAAATTGTATAGAAAATTATAAAGACTTTTTAGAATTCTTGTCATGAGTAGCTTCTTTAGACTTTTAGGTTTCATGCATGAAGTAGTCTCTTGTAGAATTCTTTATCTATGGTATGATATGTAGTAGCCTCAAAAGAAAATGGAGTAGTCTATGAGAGAATATGTAGTAGTATAAGATTCTTGATTTGTGGCATGGTATGTAGTAGTTTGTATAGAATTCTAAAGATAAAGATGAGCAAAGGAAGTGACACTTGAATAATTTTAAAAAATGAAAGCTTTATCAATATAAAATATACCTATTGTCAAATAGGCTCATTGTCATTTTGTGGGCGAATTATATAACATGGTTCATCAAATCTAACATTTTTTATAGACTACTGCATTCCATACCATAAATTTAAACTTCTTTAAAGACTATTACATTTCATATCACAAATCTTAATTTCTAGACTACTACATATTCTATATAAAATTATAGGCTACTTCATATTCTTTGAAGGTTATTATATATCATGCCACAAATCTAGAATTCCAAAAGTGACTACTTCATACATGCACCCCAAAATTGAAATAAGACTACTCTTGACAAGAATTATCATAAATATTTATAATTCTCCTCACAGTATTATTACCTTCAATTAAACCATATGTGTAGATGTCTCGAAACTTTTTGATAAGCTTTGTAATAAATTGAAAAAGTAATCGAACAAATATATTTAGGAAATAATTGTTGTGTGCAGCCAATGTGCATGACTGCATGCACCCACCTAAGTGTAGCAACCTTGTAAACAATGCGAGTATTTCTTAAGTACAATTATTCAATTAAATTCTAAATTTATTACAAAGCTTATAAGAAAATCTTGAGGCATCTAAAAATATCCACAAATTAATGGAAGCAAATACATAATTGTATAGAAAATTATAAAGATTTTTTAGAATTCTTGTCATGAGTAGCTTCTTTAGAATTTTAGGTTTTATGCATGAAGTAATTGCTTTTAGAATTCTTGATTTGTGGTATGATATGCAGTAGCCTCAAAAGAAAATGGAGTAGTCTAGAATTTTAGACAGAATATGTAGTAGTCTAAGATTCTTGATTTGTGGTATGGTACGTAGTAGTTTCTAAACAATTCTAAAGATAGAGATGAGCAAAGGAAGTGACACTTGAATAATTTTAAAAAAATGAAAGCTTTATTAATATAAAATATACCTATTCTCAAATAGGCTCATTGTCTTTTTGTAGGCGAATTCTATGACATGGTTCGTCAAATCTAACATTCTTTATAGACTGTTGCACTCCATACCATAAATCTAAACTTCTTTAAAGACTACCATATTCCATATCACAAATCTCAAGTTCTAGACTACTACATATTCCAAATAAAATTATAGACTACTTCATATTCTTTGAAGGTTATTATATATCATGACACAAATCTAGAATTTTAAAAGAGGCTACTTCATACACATGCACACTAAAATTGAAAAAAGACTACACTTGAATACAATTATCATAAATATTTATAATTCTCCTCACAATATTATTACATTCAATTAAACCATAAATATGTGTAGATGCCTTGACATTTTCTTGTAATCTTTGTAATAAATTTAAATTTAATCGAATAAATGAATTTAAGAAATGATTGTCGCGTGCAGCATCCGTGCACAACTCCAGACACCAGCCCAAGTGTTGTAGGCCTATAAATAATGTAATAAATTAAATTTTGAATTTATTACAAAGCTTATAAGAAAATCTAGAGGAATCTGCAAATATCCACGGATTAATGGAAGCTAATATAAAATTATATAAAGAATTATAAATATTTTTTTGAATTCTTGTCATGAGTAACTTCTTAAGAATTATAGGTTTTATGTATGGAGTAGTTGGTTTTAGAATTCTCAATTTGTGGAGTGATATAAAATAACCTTAAAAAAAATGTAGTCTATAATTTTATATAGAATATGTAGTAGTCTAGAATTCGAGATTTGTGATATGGAATGTAATAGTTTTTAAAGAATTTTAGATTTATGGTATGAAGTGCAACAGTCTCTAAAGAATTTTATATTTGAGGAATCATGCTATAGAATTCGCCCACAAATAGATAATGAGCCTATTTGACACTAGGCATATCTTTTATTAATAAAGCCTTCATTCTTTTAAATTCTTTAGGTGTTACGTCATTTGCTCATCTCTATCTTTAAAATTCTTTAGAAACCATTACATACCGTACAACAAATTAAGAATCTTAGACTACTACATATTATATCTAAAATTCTAGACTACTCCATTTTCTATTGATGCTACTACATATCATACCACAGGTCAACAATTCTAAAAGTCACTACTCCGTACATAAAACCTAAAATTCTATAGAAGCTACTCATGATAAGAAATCTAAAAAATCTTTATTATTTAATATACACTTTTATATTAGCTTCCATTAATCCGTGGATATTTGCAGATGCCTTTATATTTTCTTATAAACTTTGGAATAAATTTAGAATTTAATTGAATAATTGTACTTAGAACATACTCGCATTATTTATAGGGATGCAACACTTGGGCGGGTGCATGGAGTCGCACACGCAGGCTGCACATGACAATTATTCCCTAAATACATTTTTTCAAATAAATTTTAAATTTATTACAAAGCTTATAAGAAAGTTTTGAGGCATCTACACATATCTATGGCTTAAGTGAAGGTAATAATATTGTTGGGAGAATTATAAATATTTATAATAAATCTTGTCAAGAGTAGTTTCTTTTCACTTTTAAAGTGCATGTATGAAGTAGTCACTTTTAGAATTCTAGATTTGTGGCATGATATATAATAACCTTTATAGAAAATGAATTAGTCTGTAATTTTATATAGAATATGTATTAGTTTAGAATTTGAGATTGGTGATATGGAATGTAATAGTCTTTAAAGAATTTTAGATTTATGGTATGATGTGCAACAATCTCTAAAGAATTTTCAATTCGATGAACCATGGTATAGAATTCGCTAACAAATAGATAACAAGCCTATTTGACACTAGGTATATTTTGTTATTAATCAAGCCTTCATTCTTTTAAATTCTTCAAGTGTTAATTCCTTTGTTCATTTCTATCTTTAGAATTCTTTAGAAACTACTACATAGCATAGCACAAATCATGAATCTTATACTAGTACATATTCAATCTAAAATTTTAAACTACTTTATTTTCTTTTGAGGTTACTACATATCATACCACAGATCAAGAATTCTAAAGACACTACTTCATACATAAAACCTAAAATTCTAAAGATGCTACTCATGACAAGAATTCCAAAAAATCGTTATAATTCTCTATACAATTTTATATTAGCTTCCATTAATCTATGGATATTTGCAAATGCCTCCATATTTTCTTATAAGCTTTTGAATAAATTCAGAATTTAATTGAATAAGTGTACTTAGCAAATACTATCATTGTTTACAAGGTTGTTGTACTTGGGTGGGTGCATGGAGTCGCGCATGTAGGCTACACGCAGCAAGTATTTCCTAAATACATTTATTCGATTAAATTTAAAATTTATTGTAAAGCTTGTAAGAAACTTTTGAGGCATCTACACATATCTATGGTTTAATTGAAGGTATCTATCTTGTGAGGAGAATTATAAATATTTATGCTATTCTTGTCAAGAGTAGTCTCTTGTCAATTTTATGGTGCATGTATGAAGTAGTCTCTTTTAAAATTCTAGATTTGTGGCATGATATATAACAACCTATAAAGAAAATGAAGTAGTCTATTTTATATAGAACATATAGTGGTCTAGAATTCGAGATTTATGATGTGGAATGTAATAGTCTTTCAATAATTTTTTATTTTTGGTATGAAGTGTAATAGTCTCTAAAGAATTTTAGATTTGAAAAACCATTTTATAGAATTCACCAACCAATAGATAATGAGCCTATTTGAAACGAGGTATATGTTTTATTAATAAAGCCTTCATTCTTTTAAATTCTTCAAGTGTTACTTCCTTTGTCCATCTCTATCTTTAGAATTCTTTCAAAAGTATGACATATCATACCACAAATTAAGAATCTTATATTGCTACATATTCTATCTAAAATTCTATACTACACCATTTTATATTGAGGCTACTATATATCATACCACAGATCAAGAATTCTAAAAGTCACTACTTCACACATAAAACCTAAAATACTAAAGATGCTACTCATGACAAAAATTCCAAACAATCGTTATAATTTTCTCTACAATTTTATATTAGCTTCCATTAATCCATGGATATTTTCAAATGCCTCCATATTTTCTTATAAGCTTTTGAATAAATTCAAATTTTAATTGAATATTTGTACTTAGCAAATACTCACATTATTTATAGGGTTGTTACACACATAGGTTGCACACGACAAGTATTTCCAAAATACATTTATTCGATTAAATTTTACATTTATTGCAAAGCTTGTAAGAAAGTTTTGTGGCATCTACACATATCTATGACTTAATTCAAGGTCATAATCTTATGAGGAAAATTATAAATATTTATGTTATTCTTGTCAAGAGTAGTCTTTTTTCAATTTTAGGGTGAATGTATGAAGTTTTCTCGTTTAGAATTCTAGATTTGTGGCATGATATATGATAACCTTTATTGAAAATGAAGTAGCCTTTAATTTTATATAGAACATGTAGTAGTCTATAATTCGAGATTTTGTGATATGGAATGTAAAAGTCTTTAATGAATTTTCAATTTATGGTATGAAGTGCAGTAGTGTTTAAAGAATTTAGATTTGACAAACCATTTTATAGAATTTGCCCACAAATAGATAATGAGCCTATTTGACAATAGGTATCTTTTTTATTCATAAAGCTTTAATTCTTTTAGATTCTTCAAGTGTTACTTCCTATGTTCATCTCTATCTTTAGAATTCTCTAGAAACTACTACATACCATACCACAAATCAAGAATCTTGGACTACTTCTTATTCAATCTAAAATTCTAGACTATTCTATTTTCTTTTCAGGCTACTACATATCATACCATAGATCAAGAATTCTAAAATACACTATGCCATACATAAAACCTAAAATTCTAAAGAAGCTACTCATGAAAAGAAATCCAAAAAATCTTTATAATTCAATATACAATTTTATATTAACTTCCATTAACCTATGGATATTTGTAGATGCCTCTAGATTTTCTTCTAAGCTTTGGAATAAATTCATAATTTAATTGAATAATTGTACTTAGGAAATACTCGTATTATTTATAGGGCTGCAACACTTGGGCTAGTGCGTGAGTCATGAACGCATGCTACATGTGACAATCATTCCCTAAATACATTTATTCGATTAAATTTTAAATTTACTATAAATCTTATAAGAATGTTTCAAGGCATCTGGACATACCTATGGTTTAATTGATGGTAATAATATTGTGAGGAAAATTATAAATATTTATGCTATTCTTGTCAAGATTTGTCTCAATTCAATTTTAAGGTGCATCTATGAAGTAGTCTCTTTTAGAATTTTAGATATGTTGTATGATATATAACACCCTTTCAAGAAACTGAAGCAATCTATAATTTTATATAGAATATGTAGTAGTCTAGAATTTGAGATTTGCGATATAGAATGTAATAGTGTTTAAAGAATTTTATAAAACCTAAAATTCTAAAGACGCTACTGATGACAACAATTCCAAAAAATATTTATAATTCTCTATGCAATTTTATATTAGCTTACATTAATATGTGGATATTTTCAGAGACCCACAAATTTTCTTATAAGGTTTGGAATAAATTCAGAATTTAATTGAATAATTGTACTTATGAAATACACGCATTGTTTACAGGGTTGCTGCACTTGGGCGGGTTTGTGGAGTCGAGCACATAAGACGCATGCAACAATCTTTTCCTAAATACATTTATTCGATTCAATTTTAAATTTATTACAAACCTTATAAGAAAGTTTCGAGGCATCTACACGTCTATGGTTTAATAGAAGGTAATAATATTGTTAGAAGAATTATAGATATTTGTGATAATTCTTGTCAAGAGTGGTCTCTTTTTAATTTTAGGGAGCATCTATAAAGTAGTCTCTTTATAATTTTAGATTTGTAGCATGATATATAATAACCTTTAAAGAAGAGGAAGTAGTCTATAATTTTATATATAATATGTAATAGTCTAGAATTCAAGATTTGTGATTTGGAATTTAATAGTATGTAAAGAATTTTAGATTTATGGTATGAAGTGCAGTAGCCTAAAGAATTTTAGATTTAGCAAACCATGTTCTAGAATTCTCCCACATATAGATAGTGAGCCTATTTGACACTAGGTATATTTTTTATTCATAAAGCTTTGATTATTTTAAAATTTTCAAGTGTTAATTCCTATGTTCATCTCTATCTTTAAAATTCCTTAGAAATTACTACATACCATACCACAAATCAAGAATCTTGGACTACTACATATTCTATCTAAAATTTTATACTACTCTATTTTCTTTCGAGGCTACTACATATCATACCACAAATTAAGAATTCAAAAAGACACTACTCCATACGTAAAACCTAAAATTCTAAAGAGGTTACTCATGACAAGAATGCCAAAAAATATTTGTAACTCTATATACAAATTTATATTGGCTTCCTTTAATTCGTGGATATTTGAAGATGCCTCCATATTTTCTTATAAGCTTTTCAATAAATTCATAATTCAATTAAATAATTGTACTTAGGAAATACTCACATTATTTACACAGGTACAACACTTGGGCAAGTGCGTGGAGTCGAGCAGGCAAGATGCATGTGACAATCATTTCCTAAATAAATTTATTAGATTAAATTTAGTACGAATCTTATAAGAATGTTTCGAGGCATCTCCACATATCTATGGTTTAATTGAAGGTAATAATCTTGTGAGGAGAATTATAAATATTTATGTTATTTTTGTCAAGAGTAGTCTCTTTTCAATTTTAGGATGCATGTATGAAGTTGTCTCTCTTACAATTCTAGATTTGTGGCATGATATATAACAACCTTTAAAGAAAATGAAGTAGTATATAATTTTATATAGAACATCTAGCAGTCTAGAATTCGAGATTTGTGATATCGAATGTAATAGTTTTTAAAGAATTGTCGATTTATGGTATGAAGTGCGGTAGTCCTTAAAGAATTTTAGATTCGAAAAACCATTTTATAGGATTCACCCACAAATAGATAACAAGCCTATTGGACACTAAGTATATTTTTTATTAATAATGCCTTCATTCTTTAATATTCTTCAAGTGTTACCTGATTACTACTCAAAAAGGGCTATTTGATAGCTTTTAATTAACTCTTTTAAACACTTTTGAGTAGTAGTTATTATTAAGGAAAGTGACACAAGACAAGAATAAGATTTAAATCTGGAAGTGATTTGCAGCAATCAGCAAGCCGAGTATCATGGCCTGAAATTAATGTAATTGTTTTATTTTTAGTAAAGCAAATCTGTAACCGTTGTACATTATATTTCCTTAGCTGTACAAATTCCTTAGATAGGTTTGTAAATGTCTGTATAAAAGTTTGCTAAACAGATCAATATAGGTGTGTTGACATTTCCATTGTGAGCTTCAGATTATTTACTTTTCTATATGGTATCAAAGCGTCTCTCCAACGAGAATTTGATCCTAATGTCTTCCCCAACACAGCCTACCTTCGAAATCCCCCTTGTTGTTTTCAACATCACAGCTCAGATCAATGAGAAACTCACACCTTCCTCTTTTCCCCAATGGAGAGCTCAGTTTGAGGCTCTCCTAATTGGCTATGATCTAATGGACTACGTTACTGGTGAATCCCGTTGCCCTCCCTCTAATGGCACCCTACCATCTATAGCCAAGAAACACCACTGGGTTAGGCAAGATAAATTAATTCTTAGTGCCATCCTTGCCTCTACTTCCCCAACCATTACCTCTCTTATTGCCACAGCAAAAACCTCCAATGATGCCTGGAAAAAATTATCCACCATGTATGCAAGTAAATCGCGTACAAGGGCCATGCAACTCAAGGAAGAACTCACCTTGATTCAGCGTGGCAACCGCCCAATTCTGGAGTACCTTCATGCCGTTAAAGGCTTGGTTGATGAGATTGCACTCATCGACCACCCAATCTCCGACGACGACATCACTCTCTACGTCCTCAACGGGTTAGGACCCGAATTCCGTGAGATTGCTGCCCCTATTCGGGCAAGAGAAAAATCCCTTGCCTTTGAGGAGCTTCATGACCTCCTTATAGGGCATGAAAATTACCTACGCATGATGGAGGTTGCTACCCAGCAGCTCGTGGCCGCTGCAAATTTCACAAGCCGACGCTCTGGCTTTTCTGCATCTCAGCAACAGAAAGCTTCTCACAAGGGAAATGGGTCTCCCCGTTCACAAGGCCAGAATCGGTTTTCCAGCTCAAATGGCCCATCTCGTGACCCACGTCGTTCAAACAATCAGGGCCGGTTCAACTCTAATCAGAGACGTTATCAGCCCAAATGCCAGTACTGTGATCAAATGGGCCACACGGCCAAGGCTTGCCCTCAATTAAATTCTTCTGAAATGACTGTTAATTGTGCAGGAACTTCTGATGGTCAAGAAAATAAATGGTTAATTGTGCAGCCTCTCACAATATCACGGGAGATATAAAAAATTTATCAATTCACTCTGAGTATGATGGCACTGATGAAGTCCTTCTTGGTGATGGTACAGGTTTAGCGGTTACGCATATTGGTTCTTTAGCATTACCCACACCCAAAAAAATCTTTCATTTACATGATACTTTATGTGTTCCCACTATTCATAAAAATCTCATTTCAGTTCATCATTTCACCAAGCAAAATGATGTTTTTCTTGAATTTCACCCTTTTTTTTTCCTTGTGAAGGCACGATCCACGGGGGCGATACTGCTAAGAGGTGCGTGTGAGAATGGCGTCTACATTTTTCCCAACTCCATGGTGGCTCCTTCTACTCCCAAAATGGTTGCTTATGTGCATGAACGGACTTCAATCGATGGATGGCACAAGCGTCTTGGACACCCATCGATTAAAGTTGTTCAAAATCTTGTTAATCTTTTTTCTCTTCCTCTGACAACAAATAAATTACCATTGTCATGTCCTTCCTGTTCAATCAATAAAGCACATCAACAACCATTTGGCTCTACAAGTTTTCAAAGCCATTCTCCCTTGAAATTATTTACAGTGATGTTTGGGGTCCCGCGCACGTTACCGGTTTAAATGGTGAACATTATTATCTTATTTTTGTGGATCATTACACCAAATATATATGGTTTTACCCAATGTCCACAAAATCTCTTGTTTCTACAGTCTTTCCACAGTTTAAATTACTTGTTGAAACAAGATTCAAGTGTTCCATAAAAAGCTTGTACTCGGACAATGGTGGCGAATTTTTTAGTTTAAAAAAATATTTATCCGATCATGGCATAAGCCACTACACCACCGCCCCTCATACCCCCCAACAAAATGGTGTTTCCGAAAGACGTCACCGTCATCTTGTAGAAACGGGTCTCACCTTGCTTCACGATGCTTCTTTATCTCTTTCTTATTGGCCCCATGCCTTTCAAACAGCCACTTATCTCATAAATCGCCAACCAACCCCTCTTCTTAAACACAAGTCTCCATTTGAGGTTCTTTTTGGTCAACGACCAAATTATCTCAAATTGAGAAAATTTGGTTGTTTATGCTACCCTCTCACAAGGCCATACAATACCATAAATTACAACCAAAATCAATCCCTTGCATTTTTCTCGGCTATTCCCAAACACAGAATGCCTATAAATGTATGGATCCATTGACGAATCGGTTGTATATCTCACGGCATGTGACCTTTGATGAATTGCAGAGCCCATTCCTTTCAAAAACCAAGCACGGGCCATCTGCCGAAACCCACTTATTTTCCTCTGCTCCTCACCTTTTCCTTCAGCAGAACCCGTGCCCTACTTCCCTCTCCCGTCCTCCTTCCATTCCTGCGCCTCCATCTTGTCCCGATCACTCCTCGCAGCCACCATTGAGCTCGGAACCTGCAGCTGCCATTCCTGCACCACCTCCAGGTATATCCCCCTCTATCTCTCCTTCTTTTCATTGTGAATCGCATGACAATACCTGTGATATGAATCTGAACTTAGATGCTGGTATACATATGACTGTTCCGCATGCTTCTCTTTCAAATTCCCTTGCATCTAGTTTAATTCCTGATTCACAATCTCCTATCCACACTGAACCCACTTCCCACCGAACCCATTCCATGACTACTAGATCTATGAACAACATCTTTAAACCTAAGCAATTACACACTGTGTCTAAGCACTATCTTCCATTACCTCTAGAACCAACATGCGTGACTCAAGCTGTATCTCACCCTGAATGGCGTGAAGCCATGTCTAGTGAATTGACTGCTCTCATGCGACATGGTACTTGGGATTTAATTCCTCCCCCCATCAATTGTCATCCAGTGGGTTGTAAGTGAGTGTTTAGAGTCAAAAGGAAAGCAGATGGCTCAGTTGATAAATTTAAAGCTCGGCTTGTTGCCAAGGGCTATAATCAGCAACCTGGTGTTGATTATAATGAAACCTTTAGTCCTGTGGTTAAACCAGCCACCATAAGGACAGTGTTGAGCATTGCAATCATGAATGGGTGGCCTTTGAAACAAATGGACGTAAACAATGCTTTTTTACATGGAAATCTGACTGAAACTGTGTACATGATGCAACCTCCGGGTTTCAAAGATTTATCTCGACCTGATTATGTGTGCCGGCTCAAGAAAGCAATTTATGGTCTCAAACAAGCCCCAAGGGCCTGGTATTCAGCATTAAAAACTGCTCTTCTAACACTCGGGTTCCAAAATTCTAAAGCTGATTCCTCTCTTTTTGTTTATCGCCATGATTCCATTGTCTGCTATTTCCTTGTTTATGTTGATGATTTAGTCATTACAGGTAATGACAAGAAGTTTGTAGCTCATGTTGTTACCAAACTTGGTGACCAATTTTCCTTGAAAGATATGGGTTCCCTTCATTACTTCCTTGGAGTGGAAGTTATACCAACTACTGCAGGTGTATTTCTCTCCCAACATAAGTATGTTCGTGACATCTTGGAGAATACACACATGGCTGGTGCAAAGGATGTCTCTACCCTGCTGTCAACAACTCAATCCCTTCACTTGGTAGATGGCACGAATGCTGTAAACAGCACAGAGTATAGGCGTGTTATTGGCAGCTTACAATACCTTTCTCTTACTAGGCCCGACATTTCTTTTGCTGTTAATAAGCTCTCTCAATTTATGCACAAGCCAACAGTCACTCATTGGACTGCCACTAAGAGACTTCTTCGATATCTCAAGAAGACAATCTTTCACGGTCTTCACCTCAAGTCAGCTGCAGCACCATGCTTAACAACCTACACTGATGCAGATTGGGCTGGAAACATTGATGATCGAACATCCACATCAGCTTACATTACATTTCTGGGTTGCAATCCCATCTCATGGAGTTCAAAAAAACAACGAGCTGTTGCTCGTTCCACCACAGAAGCAGAATATAGAGCGCTGGCCAATGGTGCATCAGAAACAATGTGGTTACTTGCCCTTCTTCAAGAATTGGGTTTTTCTTTAAAGCTGCCACCTTCTCTTCTATGTGATAATCTTGGAGCAACTCATCTCAGCTTCAATCCGGTCCAACATTCAAGAATGAAACATATTCAAATTGATCTTCATTCTGTACGTGATCAAGTTCAGAAAGGTGCACTTAAAGTGAGTTATGTTCATACTCAAGATCAATTGGCTGATCTACTAACTAAGCCACTGTCCCGGGAACGCACAGAATGTCTAAGAGCCAAAATTGGTCTTGCCGATGGAAGCTCAATTTTGCGGGGGCGTATTAAGGAAAGTGACACAAGACAAGAATAAGATTTAAATCTGGAAGTGATTTGCAGCAATCATCAAGCTCCAACAACAAATCTGGAAGTGATTTGCAGCAATCAGCAAGCCGAGTATCATGGCCTGAAATTGATGTAATTGTTTTATTTTTAGTAAAGCAAATCTGTAACCGTTGTACATTATATTTCCTTAGCTATACAAATTCCTTAGATAGGTTTGTAAATGTCTGTATAAAGGTTTGCTAAACAGATCAATATAGGTGTGTTGACATTTCCATTGTGAGCTTCAGATTATTTACTTTTCTATAGTTATTACCTTTTAACTCAATTAGCATATTAAGGACCTTCGCAATCGTTTATAATCAAATTGTGTAAGTTTTGGTGCTTTTGATAATAATTTGATCACCAATGCAATCCAAGATTGAGGAGAGTTCTATGGAATCCATGGCAAAGTAATTGGAAGCTCATTAACATGAAGAACCAAAGCTTTGAAGCTTTATAGTCCTTTTCCATAAGCAAATCATGAATGCAAGGAGGGAAAGCAAAGAGAGAAATCTAACATGAAGAATTCAAGAGGATAGCAACGGTTGGACACTTTTGGAGCACTTCCTGGAGCTCAATTTATGTATACTATATGTCGTTTCGAAGCTCGGGAAGTCAAAAATCCAACGCTTTAAACAATGTGCGATTCGGAACTGAAATGAAGAAGTTATAGCCATTGGAATCCAATCACACCAAGCTAAAGGCCAATTTCACAGGCTGCGAAATCAGCCTTTGGCTGTGAAATCACAAGAGGATGGCTGCGAAATCAGCCTTTGGCTGCGAAATGATGACCTTCAGCTTATGAAATTTTACAACTTTCTTGCACGCCTGCGAAATCCTCCTGAGTGCTTCCAGATATTTGCGACCAACATTTTTAGATTTTTTGCTTTAGATAGTTGATGTCTAAATCCCCATTTTCTCCTTGTAATCCACCAATTATAGGATTCCTTAGTTATTAAGTAAGAACAAAAGGGTGAATATCCTCATATATATTGTTTGTAATTTTCATTACAAAGGACATATCTCGGGAGCTTGTTCTCAGAGACAACTTTTTGTATATTTTTTAAGGAAGTAAAATACAGAGCTTGGCTCTACCTTACCTTCTCGTTTTGATTGTATTTATTTTCCTTACTAGCCAAACAAGCTCTGAGGATGTTTCCTCAGAGAATGAGTGGCTAGGCTTTTTGTTCCTTGGAGCTAAGGTAACCGAGTAAGGTCCTGAATGCAAGAATTGGTAGTTTTGTTGTTTCAGCTGTTAATGAAGAGCAAGTGTGACCCATTAATGGTTTCTATATTTTTAGTTAACTTAAAACGCCTTTAATTCACTTGGGCCAACACTTGGTAAGGCAAGTGATCTCCATCCATTGAGATGCACTAGTTTACCTCTTGCGAGCCTTTGGGAGGTGACTTGAAGGTAGGATTTTCTAGAATTGCCAACACTTGGTAAGCTTTTGGACTCTAAGGAGACATCCATTTGTTATCTCTTGCGAGCTTGAGAAGGGAAGTCCAAGGTTAATGATCACCTTGAATGGTAAATGCTAGGTGAGAAGCATGAGCCATTGCAAGTTGCATCAGTGAGAGGGATTTAGTGTTTGAACTCATTAAAGGGAATCATCTGTACAACACCGATTAGAGAATTAACTAAATGTTAAGTCTCTAATGCGAGGAAAAGATTCAAGTGACCAGAGCTCTATTTTTGCATGAGGAGCCTAACCCCAATGAACCTAAAACTCCAAGGAATGCTTTTCTTCATAAGTAATTCCCATTACTTTCTTTTTAGTTAGCTTAAAACAAATCCTTTTTCAACTAAAGTTTATGTTTTCTTTTGAAGCTAACCTTGAAATGAAAAGGCACCAATTCAACTTTGAATTGGTATTAGTTGTAAGTTGAAAACCCTTCCCAGTGAACGATCCTAGAGCTACTATGCTATATTAGCTAAGGCTATCCGAGTGCAAGGTGATATAGGTTATAAATTTTGTTGATTACTCCTGTCTGAGGACCAAACTCAAGGTACACCAGCTAGGCACGCGATCATTACCTCCTTTGTTCATTTGTATCTTTAGAATTCTTTAGAAACTACTACATACCACACCATAAATTAAGAATCTTAGACTACTACATATTCTATCTAAAAACTTAAAATTCTAAAGAAGCTATTCATGACAAGAAATCCAAAAAATCTTTAAAATTCAATATACAATTTTATATTAGCTTCCATTAATCCGTGGATATTTATAGATACCTCTAGATTTTCTTATATGCTTTGGAATAAATTCAAAATTTAATTGAATAATTGTACTTAGGAAATACTCGTATTGTTTATAGGGCTGCAACACTTGGGCAAGTGCATGGAGTAGTACACGCAAGCTGCACACGACAATATTCCCTAAATACATTTATTCGATTAAATTTTAAATTTATTACAAATCTTATAAGAAAGTTTCGGGGCATCTAGACATACCTATGGTTTAACTGAAGGTAATAATATTTTAAGGAGAATTATAAATATTTATACTATTCTTGTCAAGAATTGTCTTAGTTCAATTTTAGGGTGCATCTATGAAGTAGTCTCTTTTAGAATTTTAGATTTGTGGCATTATATATAACAACCTTTAATAAAAATGAAGCAATCTATAATTTTATATAGAATACGTAGTAGTCTAGAATTTGAGATTTACGATATAGAATGTAATAGTGTTTAAAGAATTTTAGATTTATGGTAAGTGCAACAGTCTCTAAAGAATTTTCGATTTGACGAACCATGCTATAGAATTCGTCTACAAAAAGATAATGAGCCTATTTCACACTAAGTATATATTTTTTTTTAATAAAGCCTTCATTCTTTTAAATTCTTCAAGTGTTACCTTCTTTGTTCATTTGTATCTTTAGAATTCTTTAGAAACTACTACATACCACACCATATATTAAAAATCCTAGACTACTCTATTTTCTATTGAGGCTATTACATATCATACCATAGATCAAGAATTCTAAAAGAGACTACTCCATACATAAAACCTAAAATTCTAAAGAAGCTACACATGACAAGAATTCCAAGAAATCTTTATAATTCTCTTTACAATTTTATATTAGCTTCCATTAACCAGTAGATATTTGAAGATGCCTCCAGATTTTTTTATATGCTTTGGAATAAATTCACAATTTAATTAAATAATTGTACTTAAGAAATACTCACATTGTTTACAGGGCTACTGCACTTGGGCAGGTGCATGGAGTCATGCACGTAAGCTGCACGCAACAATTATTTCCTAAATACATTTATTCGATTAAATTTTAAGTTTATTACAAAGCTTATAAGAAATTTTCAAGCCATCTACACATATATATGGTTTAATTAATATTGAAGGTAATAATCTTGTGAGGAGAATTATAAATATTTATGTTATTCTTGTCAAGAGTAGTCAATTTTTAATTTTAAGATGCATGTATGAAGTTATCTCTTTTAGAATTCTAGATTTGTGGCATGATATATAACAACCTTTAAAGAAAATGAAGAAGTATATAATTTATGTAGAACATGTAGTAGTCTAGAATTCAAGATCTGTGATATCGAATGCAATAGTCTTTAAAGAATTGTCCATTTATGGTATGAAGTACAGTAGTCCTTAAAGAATTTTAGATTCAACAAACCATTTTATAGAATTCGCCCACAAATAGATAACAAGCCTATTGGACACTAAGTATATTTTTTATTAATAAAACCTTCATTCTTTTAAATTCTTCAAGTGTTACCTCCTTTGTTCACCTGTATCTTTAAAATTCTTTAGAAACTACTACGTATCACACCATAAATTAAGAATCTTAGACTACTACATATTCTATCTAAAAATCTAAAATTCTAAAGAAGCTACTCATGACAAGAAATCCAAAAAATCTTTATAATTCAATATACAATTTTATATTAGCTTCCATTAATCCGTGGATATTTACAGAAGGCTCTAGATTTTCTTCTAAGCTTTGGAATAAATTTAGAATTTAATTGAATAATTGTACTTAGGAAATACTCGTATTGTTTGTAGGGTTGCAACACTTGGGCAAGTGCATGGAATCACTCCTGCAGGCTGCACGCGACAATTATTCCTTAAATACATTTATTCGATTAAATTTTAAATTTATTACAAATCTTATAAGAAAGTTTCGAGGCATCTAAACATACCTATGGTTTAATTGAAGGTAATAATATTGTAAGGAGAATTATAAATATTTATGCTATACTTGTCAAGAGTTATCTCAGTTCAATTTTAAGGTGCATCTATGAAGTGGTCTCTTTTAGAATTTTAGATATGTGGCATGATATATAACAACCTTTAAGGAAAATGAAGCAATCTATAATTTTATATAGAATATATAGTAGTCTAATATTTGATATTTACGATATAGAATTTAATAGTGTTTAAAGAATTTTAGATTTATGGTATGGAGTGCAGTAGTCTCTAAAGAATTTTAGATTTGACAAGCCATGCTATAGAATTCATCTACAAAAAGATAATGTGCCTATTTGACACTAAGTATATTTTTTATTAATAAAACCTTCATTCTTTTAAATTCTTCAAGTGTTACCTCATTTGTTCATCTGTATCTCTAGAATTCTTTAGAAACTACTACATACCACACCATAAATTAAGAATCTTATACTATTCCATATTCTACTGAGGCTATTACATATCATACCATATATCAAGAATTCTAAAAGAGACTACTCCACACATAAAACTTAAAATTCTAAAGAAGCTACACATGACAAGAATTCCAAGAAATCTTTATAATTCTCTATAAAATTTTATATTAGGTTCCATTACTCCATAAATATTTGAAGATGCCTCCAGATTTTTTTATATGCTTTGGAATAAATTCAGAATTTAATTGAATAATTGTACTTAGAAAATACTTGCATTGTTTACATGGCTATTGCACTTGAGCGGGTGCATGGAGTCGTGCACGCAAGTTGCACGTAACAATTATTTCTGAAATAGATTTATTCAATTAAATTTTAAATTTATTAACAAGCTTATAAGAAAGTTTTGAGGCATCTACACATATCTATGATTTAATTGAAGGTAATAATATTGTGAGGAGAATCATAAATATTTATGATAATTCTATTATACTGTAGTCTCTTTTTAATTTTATGGTGCATGTATATGAAGTAGTCTCTTTTCAAATTTTAGATTTGTTACATGATATATAATAACCTTTAAAGAAAATGAAGTAGTCTATAATTTTATATAGAATATGTAGTAGTCTAGAATTCAAGATTTGTGATATGGAATGTAATAGTCTTTAAAGAATTTTAGATTTGTAGTAAGGAATACAAAGTCTCTAAAAAATTTTAGATTTGATGAACCATAATATAGAATTCGCCCACAAATAGATAATGAGCCTATTTGGCACAATTTTTTTTTTTTTACTAAGAAAGCCTTCATTCTTTTAAATTCTTCAAGTGTTAGCTCATGTGTTCATCGCTATCTTTAGAATTCTTTAGAAACTACTACATACCATATCAAAAATTAAGAATCTTATACTACTACATATTCATTCTAAAATTCTAGACCACTCAATTTTCTTTTGAGGCTACTACTTATCATACACAAGATCAAGAATTCAAAAAAGGACTACTCTATACATAAAACCTAAAGTTCTAAAGAAACTAGTCATGAACAGAATTCCAAAAAATCTTTTTAATTCTTTATACAATATTACATTAGCTTCCATTAATCCATGGTTATTTGTAGATGCCTCCAATTTTTTTTATAAGCTTTGGAATAAATTCAGAATTTAATTGAATAATTGTACTTAGGAAATACTCGCATTATTTATAGGGATGCAACACTTGAGCGAGTGCGTGGAGTCACATACATAGGTTGCACGCGACAATTATTCCCTAAATACATTTATTTGATTAAATTTTAAATTTATTACAAAGCTTATAAGAAAGTTTTGAGGCATCCACACATATCTATGGTTTAATTGAAGGTCATAATATTGTGAGGAGAATTATAAATATTTATAATAATTCTCATCAGAAATAGTATTTTTTTAATGTTAGAGAGCATGTATGAAGTAGTTTCTTTTATAATTTTAGATTTGTGGTGTGATATATAATAAGCATTAAAGAAAGGTAAATAGTTTATAATTATATATAGAATATGTAGTACTCTAGAATTCGAGATTTGTGATATGGAATGTAATAATCTTTGAAGAATTTCAAATTTATGGTATGGAGTGCAGTTGTCTCTAAGAATTTTAGATTTGACGAACCATGATATAGAATTCGCCCACAAATAGATAATGAGCCCATTTGACTGTAGGTATATTTTTTATTAATAAAGCCTTCATTCTTTTAAATTCTTCAAGTGTTACTTCCTTTGTTCATCTCTATCTTTAGAATTTTTTAGAACTACTATATACCATACCACAAATCAAGCATCTTAGACTATTACAACTTCAATCTAAAATTCTAGACTACTCCATTTTCTTTTAAGGCTACCACATATTATACCATATATCAAGAATTATAAAAAAGACTACTCCATACATAAAACCTAAAATAATAAAGAATCTACTCATGACAAGAATTCAAAAAAATCTTTATAATTCTCTATACAATTTTATTTTAGCTTCCATTAATCCGTGGATATTTTTAGATGCCTCCAAAATTTCTTATAAGCTTTGGAATAAATTCAAAATTAAATTAAATAATTGTACTTGAGAAATACTCGCATTGTTTAAAGGGCTACTGCACTAAAGCTGGTGCATAGATTTGCACACGCAAGCTATATATGAGAATTATTTCCTCAATAAATTTATTACACAGCTTATAAGAAAGTTTTGAGGTATATACACATATCTGTAGTTTAATTGAAGGTAATAAAATTGTGAGGAGAATTATAAATATTTATGATAATTCTTGTCAAGAGAAGTCTTTTTTTGAATTTTTAGGGTGCATGTATGAAGTAGTCTCTTTTGCAATTCTAGATTTGTGGCATGATACATAATAACCTTTAAAGAAAATAAAGTAGTATATAATTGTATAAATATGTAGTAGTCTAAAATTCAAGATTTGTCATATGGAATGTAAAAGTCTTTAAAGATCATTAGATTTATAGTATGAAGTGCAGCGGTCCCTAATGAATTTTAGATTTGATAAACCATTTAATATAATTAGACAAAAAAAAAATAGATAACGAGCCTATTTGACACTAGGTATATTTTTTTATTAACAAAGCCTTCATTCTTTTAAATTCTTCAAGTGTTAGTTCTTTTGTTCATCGTTATCTTTATAATTCTTTAGAAACTACTACATACCATACCAAAAATTAAGAATCTTAGACTACTACATATTCAATCTAAAATTCTAGACTACTCCATTTTCTTTTGAGGCTACTACATATCATACAAAAGATCTAGAATTCTAAAAGGGACTACTCCATACATAAAACCTAAAATTCTAAAGAAGCTACTCATGACTAGAATTCCAAAAAATCTTTATAATTATCTATACAATTTTATATTAGGTTCCATTAATTTGTGGATATTTGTAGATGCCTTTAGATTTTCTTATAAGCTTTTGAATAAATTTAAATTTTAATTGAATAATTGTGCTTAGGAAATACTCACATATTTTACAAGGCTACACAACAAATAGGCAGGTGCATAGAGTCGCCCACACAAGATTGAAGCGATAATTATTTTCTAAATACATTTATCCAATTAAATTTTAAATTTATTACAAAGCTTATAAGAAAGTATCGAGGCAACTACACATATCTATGGTTTAATTGAAGGTAATAATATTGTTAGGTGAATTATAAATATTTATGATAATTCTTATCAAGAGTGGTCTCTTTTTAATTTTAGGGAGCATGTATGGAGTAGTATCTTTTAGAATTCTAGATTTGTGGCATGAAATATAATAACCTTTAAAGAAAATGAAGTAGTCTATAATTTTATATAAAATATGTAACAGTCTAGAATTTGAGATTTGTGATATGGAATGTAATAGTCTTTAAAGAATTTATATTTATGGAATGGAATGTAGCAATCTCTAAAGAATTTTAGATTTGAAAAACCATGCTATAGATTTTGCCGACAAATAGGTAATGAGCCTATTTAACACTAGGCATATTTTTTTATTAATAAAACTTTCATTCTTTTAAATTCTTCAAATGTTACTTCTTTTGTTCATCACTATCTTTAGAATTCCTTATAAACTGCTACACACCATACCACAAATCAAGAATCTTAGAGTGCTACATATTCTATCTAAAAGTCCATTCTACCCTATTTTCTTTTGAGGCTGCTACATGTCATACACAATATCAAGAATTCTAAAAGGGACTACTCCATATATAAATCCTAAAATTCTAAATAAGTTACTCCCAAAAATTTCATGAAATCTTTATAATTCAATAAACAATTTTATATGACCTTCCATTAATATGTGGATATTTGCAGATGCCTCTATATTTTCTTATAAGCTTTAGAAAAAATTTAGAATTTAACTGAATAATTATACTTAGGAAATACTCACATTGTTTACAAGGCTGCAGCACCTGAGTGGGTGTATGGAGTTGCGCATGCAGGCTGCACAAGACAATTATTTCCTTAAGTATATTTATTCAATTAAATTTTAAATTTTTTACAAAGTTTATAAGAAAGTTTCGAGGCATCTCCACATATCTATGGTTTAATTGAAAGTAATAATATTGTGAGAAGAATTACAAATATTTGTGATATTTCTTGTCAAGAGTTGTCTCTTTTTACTTTTAGGGAGCATGTATGAAGTAGTCTCTTTTAGAATTCTAGATTTGTGGCATGATATGTAATGACCTTTAAAGAAAATGAAGTAGTTTTAAATTTTCTATAGAATATGTAGTAGTCTAGAATTCGAGATTTGTTATATGAAATGTAATAATCTTTAAAGAATTTTAGATTTATGGTATGGAGTGTCGCAGTCTCTAAAGAATTTTAGATTTGATGAACCATGCTATATAATTCACCCACAAATCGATAATGAGCCTATTTGACACTAGGTATATTTTTTATTAATAAAGCTTTCATTCTTTTAAATTCTTCGAGCGTTAGTTCCTTTGTTTATCGCTATCTTTAGAATTCTTTAGAAACTACTACATACCATACCATACCAAAAATTAAGAATCTTAGACTACTCCATTTTCTTTTGAGACTACTACATATCGTATACAAGATAAAGAATTCTAAAAGGGACTATTTCATACATAAAACCTAAAATTTTAAAGAAGCTACTCATGACAAGAATTCTAAAAAAACTTTATAATTCTCTATACAATTTAATATTTGCTTCCATTTATCTGTGGATATTTGTAGTTATCTCTAGATTTTCTTATAAGCCTTGGAATAAATTCAAAATTGAATTGAATAATTGTACTTAAGAAATACTCGCATTGTTTAGAGGGTTGTTGCACTTAGGCGGGTGCATGGATACAAGCACTCAGGCTACACAGGACAATTATTTCCTAAATTCATTTATTCAACGAAATTTTAAATTTATTACAAAGCTTATAAGAAAGTTTCAAGACATCTCCACATATCTATGGTTTAATTGAAGGTAGTAATATTATGAGAAGAATTATAAATATTTATAATATTTCTTGTCAAGAGTAGTCTCTTTTTACTTTTAGGGAGCATGTATGAATTAGTCTTTTTCAGAATTCTAGATTTGTGGCATGATATATAATAACCTTTAAAGAAAATGAAGTAGTTTATAATTTGCTAAAGAATATGTCGTACTCTAGAATTCGAGATTTGTTAAATGGTATGTATTAGTCTTTAAAGAATTTTAGATTTGACGAACCATGCTGTAGAATTCACCGACAAATAGATAATGAGCATATTTGACACTCGGTATATTTTTTATTAATAAAGCCTTCATTCTTTTAAATTGTTTAAGTGTTAGTTCCTTTGTTCATCGCTATCTTTAGAATTCTTTAGAAACTACTACATATTCAATCTAAAATTCTAAACTACTCCAAATTCTTTTGAGGCTACTACATATCATATACAAGATCAAGAATTCTAAAAGGGACTACTCCATACATAAAACCTAAAATTCTAAAAAAGCTACTCATGACAAGAAATTGAAAAAACCTTTATAATTCTCTATACAATTTTATATTAGCTTCCATTTATCCGTGGATATTTGTAGATGCCTCCGGATTTTCTTATAAGCTTTGAATAAATTCAAAATTTAATTGAATAATTGTACTTAAGAAATACTTGAATTGTTTAGAGGGTTACTACACTTAGGTCGGTTCATGGATACAAGCCCTCAAGCTACACGAGACAATCATTTCCAAAATACATTTATTCAATTAAATTTTAAATTTATTACAAAGCTTATAAGAAAGTTTCAAGACATCTATACATATCATTGGTTTAATTGATGGTGATAAAATTGTGAGGACTATTATAAATATTTTTGATAATTCTTGTCAAGAGTTGTCTATTTTTAAATTTTAGGGTGCATGTATGAAGTAGTCTATTTTGCAATTCTAGATTTTTGGCATGATATATAATAACCCTAAAAATGAGCCTATTTGACACTAAGTATATTTTTTTATTAATAAAGCTTTCATTGTTTTAAATTCTGCAAGTGTTACTTCCTTTCTTCATCTCTATCTTTAGAATTATTTATAAACTACTACATACCACACAACAAATCAAGAATCTTAGACTACTACATATTCAATCTATAATTCTAAACTACTCCACTTTTTTCAGGCTACTACATATCATAAGACAGATCAGGAATTCTAAAAGAGTCTACTCCATACATAAAACCTAAAATTCTCAAGAAGTTACTCATGACAAGAATTCCAAAATATCTTTATAATTCTCTATACAATTTTATATTAGCTTCCATTAATATGTGGATATTTGAAATGCCTTTAGATTTTCATATAAACTTTGGAATAAATTCAAATTTTAATTGAATAATTGTACTTAGGAAATATTCACATTGTTTATAGCGTCGTAGCAATTGTACGGCTGTATGGAGTCACACACCCAGGATGCATGCGACAATTATTTTTTAAATACATTTATTCAATTAAATTTAAACTTTATTATAAAGCTTATAAGAAATCTGAAGAAATCTACACATATCTATGGTTTAATTGAAGGTAATAATATTGTGAGGAGAATTATAAATAATTGTGATAATTCTTGTCAAGAGTAATCTCTTTTCAATTTTCGAGAGCATATATGAAGTAGTCTCTTTTACATTTCAAGATTTGTGGCAAGATATATAATAACCTTTAAAGAAAATGAAGTAGTCTATAATTTTATATAGAATATGTAGTAGTTTAGAATTCGAGATTTGTGATATGGAATATAATAGTCTTTAAAGAATTTTAGATTTATGGTATGGAGTGCAACAGTCTCTAAAGAATTTTATATTTGATGAACCATGCTATAGAATTCGCTCACTAATAGATAATGGACCTATTTAACACTAAGTATATTTTTTTATTAATAAAGCTTTCATTGTTCTAAATTCTTCAAGTGTTACTTCCTTTGTTCATCTCTATCTTTAGAATTCTTTATAAACTACTACATACCACATAACAAATCAAGAATCTTAGACTACTACATATTCAATCTAAAATTCTAGACTATTCGATTTTCTTTTGAGGTTGCTACATATCATATCACAGATCAAGAATTATAAAAGACACTACTCCGTACATAAAACCTAAAATTTTATAGAAGCTACTCATGACAAGAATTCTAAAAGAGAATACTCATACATAAAACTAAAATTCTAAAGAAGCTACTTATGACAAGAATTCCAAAAAATCTTTATAATTCTCTATAAAATTTTATATTAGCTTCCATTAATCTATGAATATTTTCATGTGCCTTCCGATTTTCTTATAAAATTTGGAATAAATTCAATATTTAATTGAATAATTGTACTTAGGAAATACTCACATTGTGTACAGGGTGCAGCAATTGCGCGACTGCATGAAGTCACACACGTAGGCTGCACGTGATAATTATTTCTTAAATACATTTATTCATTTAATTGAAGGAAATAATATTGTGAGGAGACTTATAAATATTTATGAGCATTCTTGTCAAGAGCAGTTTCATTTCAATTTTAGGGTGCATATATGAAGTAGTCTATTTTAGAATTCTAGATTTGTGACATGATATATACTAACCTTTAATGGAAATGTACTGCATAATTTTATATAGAATATGTAGTAGTCTAGAATTCGAGATTTGTGATATGGAATGTAATAGTCATTAAAGATTTTAGATTTGTAGTATGGAGTGAAGCAGTCTATGATGAGTTTTAGATTTGATGAACCTTGATATAGAATTCACCCACAAATATATAATGAGCCTATTTGACACTGGGTATATTTTTTATTAATATAGCTTTTATTGTTTTATATTCTTCAAGTGTTACTTCCTTTGTTCATCTCTATTTTTAGAATTCTTTGGGAACTATAACATACCATACCACAAATAAAGAATCTTAGACTACTAAGTATTCTATCTAAAATTTGAGACTAGTCCAGTTTCTTTTGAGGCTAGTACATACCATACCATAGATCAAGAATTCTAAAAGAGATTACTCCATACATAAAACCTAAAATTCAAAAGAAGCTACTCATGATAAGAATTATAAAAAAATCTTTATAATTCTCTATACTATTTTATATTAGCTTCCATTAATCCTTGGATATTTGGAAACGTCTCTAGAGTTTCTTATGAGCTTTGGAATAAGTTCAGAATTTAATTGAATAATTGTACTTGGGAAATGCTCGCATTGCTTACAGGGCTGCAACACTTAGGCGGGCACATGCAGTCGCGCACGCAAGCTGCACACAAAAATTATTTCCTAAATACATTTATTCGATTAAACTTTAAATTTATTACAAAGCTTATAAGAAAGTTTCAAGGCATTTACACATATCTATGGTTTAATTGAGGGTAATAATATTGTGAGGAGAATTGTAAATATTTATGATAATTCCTACCAAGAGTAGTCTCTTTTCAATTTCAGGGAGCATATATGAAGTAGTCTCTTTTAGATTTCAAGATTTGTGGCATGATATATAATAATCTTTAAAGAAAAGGAAGTAGTCTATAATTTTATATAGAATATGTAATAGTTTAGAATTCGAGATTTGTGATATGGAATGTAATAGTCTTTAAAGAATTTTTTATTTATGGTATGAAGAGCAGTAGTCTCTAAAGAATTTTAGATTTGGCGAACCATGCTGTAGAATTCGCCCACAAATAGATAATGAGCATATTTGACACTAAGTATATTTTTTATTAATAAAGTTTTCATTGTTCTAAATTCTTCAAGTGTTACTTCCTTTGTTCATTTCTATCTTTAGATTTCTTTATAAACTACTATATACCACACAAGAAATCAAGAATCTTAGACTACTAGATATTCAATGTAGAATTCTAAACTACTCCATTTTCTTTTCAGGCTACTACATATCATACCACAAATTGAGAATTCTTAAAGACACTACTCTACACATAAAACCTAAAATTTTATAGAAGGTACTCATGACAAGAATTCTAAAAGACCTTAAAGGAAATATATTGTATAGTTTTATATAGAATATGTAGTAGTCCAAAATTCAAGATTTATGATGTGGAATGTAATAGTCTTTAAAGAATTTTAGATTTGTGGTATTGAGTTGAGTAGTCTCTAAAGAATTTTAGATTTGGTGAACCATGCTATAGAATTTGCCTACAAATAGATAATGAGCTTATTTGACACTAGGTTTATTTTTTATTAACAAAGCTTTTATTGTTTCAAATTTTTTAAGTGTTACTTTCTCTGTTCATCTCTAACTTTTGAATTCTTTAGAAATAGCTACATACCATGTGACAAATAAGGGATCCTAGACTATTACATATTCTATCTAAAATTCTAAACTGCTCCATTTTCTTTTGAAGCTACTACATGTCATAGCACAAATCAAGAATTTTAAAAGAGACTATTACATGCATAAAACCTAAAATTCTAAAGAAGCTACTCATGACAAGAATTCAAAAACTCTTTATAATTCCCTATACTATTTTATATTAGCTTCCATTAATCTGTGGATATTTGCAGATGCCTCCAGATTTTCTTATAAGCTTTAGAATAAATTCAAAATTTAATTGAATAATTGTACTTGAGAAATGCTTGCATTGCTTTTAGGGCTGCAACACTTACGTGGCCGCATAGAGTCGCGCATGCAAGCTGCACGCGACAATTATTTCCTAAATACATTTACACATATCTATGGTTTAATTGAGGGTAATAATATTGTGAGGAGAATTGTAAATATTTATGATAATTCCTGTCAAGAGTAGTCTTTTTTCAATTTTAGGGTGCATATATGAAGTAGTCTCTTTTAGAATTCTAGATTTGTGGCATGATATATAATAACCCTTAAAGAAAATGAAGTAGTGTCTAATTTTATATAAAATATGTAGTAGTATAGAATTCAAGATTTGTGATATGGAATGTAATAGTCTTTAAAGAATTTAAGATTTATGGTATGGAGTGTAGCAGTCTCTAAAGAATTTTATATTTGACGAACCATGCTATAGAATTCTCCCACAAATAGGTAATGAACCTATTTGACACTAGGTATATTATTTCTTAACAAAGCTTTCATTATTTTACATTCTTCAAGTGTTACGTCCTTTGTTCATCTCTATCTTTTGAATTATTTAGAGACTGCTACATACCATACTAAAAATAAAGAATATTATACTACTATATATTATATCTAAAATTCTAGACTACTCCATTTTTTAGGCTACTACATATTGTACCACAAATCAAGAATTCTAAAAGAGACTACTCCATATAAAAAACCTAAAATTCTAAAGAAGTTACTCTTTACAAAAATTCCAAAAAAAAAATTATAATTCTTTATACAATTTTATATTAGCTTCCATTAATCCGTGGATATTTGTAGATGCCTCCAGATTTTCTTATATGCTTTGGAATAGATTTAGAATTTAATTAAATAATCGTACTTAGGAAATACTCGCATTGTTTATAGAGCTACTACACTTTGGCAGGTGCATGGAGTCGCGCACACAGGCTACTCACGACAATTATTTCTAAATATATTTATTCAACTAAATTTTTAATTTGTTACAAAGCTTATAAGAAAGTTGTGAGGCATCTACACATATCTATGGTTTAATTAAAGGTAGTAATATTGTGAGGAGAATTATAAATATTTATGATAATTCTTGTAAAGAGTAGTCTCTTTTCAATTTTAGGGTGCATGTATGAAGTAGTCTATAATTTTATATAGGATATGTAGTAGTCGAGAATTCGAGATTTGTGATACGAAATGTAATAGTTTTATGGAATTTTAGATTTATAGTACGGAGTGAAGCAGTCTATAAAGAATTTTAGATTCGACAAACCATGATATGGAATTCATCCACAAATAAATAATGAGCCTATTTGACACTAGGTATATTTTTTATTAATAAAGCTTTTATTGTCTTCAATTCTTCAAGGTTTACTTCCTTTGTTGATCTTTATCTTAAGAATTCTTTGGAAACTATTACATACCATACCACAAATAAAGAATCTTAGACTACTTGTTATTCTATTTAAAATTCTAGTCTACTCCATTTTTTTTTAAGACTACTACATATCATACCACAAATCAAGAATTCTAAAAGAGATTAATCCATACATAAAACCTAAAATTCTAAAGAAGCTACTCATGACAAGAATTCCAAAAAATCGTTATAATTATCTATACAATTTTATATTAGCTTGAACTAGTGAGTGAATATTTGTAGACTTCTCCATATTTTCTTATAAGCTTTGAAATAAATTTAGAATTTAATTGAATAATTGTACTTGGGAAATATTTGCATTGTTTACATGGCTACAGTAGTTGGGTGGGTGCATGGAGTCGCTCACTCAGGCTACATGCAACAATATTTCCTAAATACATTTATTTTATTAAAACTTAAATTTATTATAAAGCTTATAAGAAAGTTTTGAGGCATCTACACATATCTATGGTTTAATTAAGCATAGTAATATTGTGAGGAGAATTATAATATTTATGATAATTCTTGTCAAGAGTAGTCTATTTTCAATTTTAGGGTGCATGTATGAAGTAGTATCTTTTGGAATTCTAGATTTATGGCATGATGCATAATAACCTTTAAAGAAAACGAAATAGTTTATAATTTTATATAGAATATGTAGTAGTCTAGAATTCGAGATTTGTGATATGGAATGTAATAGCGTTTAAAGAATTTTAGATTTATGGTATGGAGTCCAGTAGTCTCTAAAGAATTTAAGATTTGACGAACCATGCTATAGTATTAGCCCACAAATAGATAATGAGCCTATTTGACACCAAGTATATTTTTTTATTAATAAAGCTTTTATTGTTTTAAATTCTTCAAGTGTTTCTTCCTTTGTTCATCTCTATCTTTAGAATTCTTTCGAAACTACTACATACCATACCACAAATTAAGAATCTTAAACTACTACATATTCTATCTAAAATTCTAGACTACTCCATTTTCTTTTGAGGTTACTACATATCATACCAAAGATCAAGAATTCTAAAAGAGACTACTCCATACATAAAACCTAAAATTCTAAAGAAGCTACTCATGACAAGTATTCCAAAAAATATTTAGAATTCTCTATACAATTTTATATTAGCTTCCATTAATCCATGGATATTTGTAGATGCCTTCAGGTTTTCTTGTAAGTTGTGGAAGAAATTTAAAATTTGATCAAATAAATTTATTTAGGAAATAGTTATTACATGCAGCCTATGTGCATGACTCTATTCACCTACCCAAGTGTTGTAGCCCTGTAAACAATAAGAGTATTTCCTAAGTATAATTATTCAATTAAATTCTAAATTTATTCCAAAGACTATTCCACGGATAACGATAATTCAATATTATTTTCGACATAAAACACAATTGTATGATCACTCATGTCGTTATCCTATGTCGTTTTCATCACATACCTTAACCAGTCCGATTGGTCATGACAACTCTGTTTTTTATTTAGCATAGACTACACTTGTACAATCGATCATGTCATTGTCTTGTCTAGTTTTCATCACAAGCCACTCCTGGTCCGATCCGTCATGACAGCTTAGTTTTGAGTTTAGCGTGGACCGCACTTATACGATTGATAACATCATTGTCCTATTTGGTTTTCATCATATACTGCACCTAGTTACATAGGTCTAGACAATTCAATTTCGGTTTCAGCGTAGGTTAGACCTATATAATTGGTCACGTTGTTTTCTTCTCTAGTTTTTGTCACAAACCAAACCTGGTCCGATCAATCATGACAATTCTATTTCATTTTCAACTTTCACTACGTCTATATGATCGGTGACATCATTATCGTGTCTGGTTTTCATCACAAACTGAACCCGGTGAGATAGGTCCTAATAGTTCAATTTCGGTTTTGGCATAGACCAGACCTCTATGATCTATTATGTTGTTGTCTTATCCGGTTTTTGTCAAATACCAGACCTGGTTTGATCAGTCACAGCAACTTTATTTTGTTTTTGGAATAGACTGCATCTGTGTGATCAGTCACGTAGTAGTCTTATCTGGTTTTCGTTAGAGTCAACCCCTGATCCAATCGATCATCGAAGTTCAGTATCGTTTTTGGCATAGACCGCACCTGTATGATTTGTTACATCATTGTTTTGCCTAGTTTTCATAACAAATTGTACCCGGTCAGATAGGGCTTGCTAGTTCGGTTTCGATTTTGACGTAGACCAAACCTATATGATCGGTCACGTCATTGTCCTGTCTAGTTTTCATCACAAACTATACCTGGTTCAATCACTCATGACATGTAGTTTCATTTTTTATATAGATCGCATCTGTCTGAATTTTCATGTAGTTGTCTTATCTAGTTTTCATCACAGGTTACACCCAATCTGATCAGTCACGACAAATTAGTATCATTTTTGGCATAGAATGCACCTGTATAATCGGTCATGTCATTGTCTTGTGTTATTTTCATCACAAACCTCACCCGATCCGATCAATCATGACAGCTCAATTTCGAGTTTGGCATGGACCGCACCTATATGATCGTTCACATCGTTGTCCAATCTGGTTTTCATCATAGACCTCACCTAGTTAGATAGGTCCCCATATTTCAGTTTCGGTTTTAGCGTAGACCAAACCTATATGATTGGTCATGTCTTTTTCCTTTCTAGTTTTCATCATAGACCGGACCTGGTTGGCAACTCTATTTTATTTTCAACATAGACCGTATCTATATGATTGGTGACGTCGTTGTCTTATTTGGTTTTCAGCACAAACTGCACTCGATGGAATAGGTCCCAACAGTTCAGTTTTGGTTCTGGTGTAGAACAAACCAATATGATTGGTTACGTCATTGTCCTGTCTAGTTTTCATCAAAGACCAGACCTAGTCCAATCTGTCATGATAGCTCTGTTTTGTTTTCGATGTAGATCGTATCTATATGATCAGTCATGTAGTTATCCTATTTGGTTTTCTTCATAATCGGCCCCCGATCTAATTGATCATGGAAGTTTAGTACAGTTTTCAACGTAGACCGCACCTGTACGATTTGTCACATCGTTGTCTTGTTTAGTTTTCATCATAAACTGCACCTAGTCTGATCAGTCACAATAGATCAGTTTTGTTTTCAGCGTAGACCTCATATGTATGATTAATCACATAGGTTTCCTATATGGTTTTCATCATATTTGAAACCTGATCTGTCGGTAATGATAGTTCAATATCATTTTCAGCTTAGACCACACTTGTACGATGACACCCAATTAAATCTATCACAACAACTTAGTTTCATATTCGACGTAGATTGCACCTGTATGATCGATCACATCGTTATCCTATTTGGTTTTCATCATAAACAACACCCAATCAAATCAGGTTTATATAATCAGTCACGCCGTTCTCCAGTCTGGTTTTCATTACAGACCATACCTAGTCTAATCGGCCATGACAACTCAGTTTCTTTTTAGGCGTAGATTGCATTTGTATGATCAGTCACATAATTAGCCTATCTGGTTTTCATTACGCTCAGCACCTAATCCGATCGATCATGACAATTCAGTATCATTTTTGGCATAGCCCACCACTATACAATCGATCATATAGTTGTCATGTCTGGTTTTTATCATAGATGGCACCCAATTCGATCGATCATGACAACTCACTTTCATTTTTGGCATAGACCGCACTTGTGTGATCCTTATGTCATTGCCCTATCTAGTTTTCATCTTAGACCTCACCCGATTAGATAGGTCCCGACAAATAAGTTTTGATTTTAGCGTAGACCAGACCTATACGATCGGTCATATTGTTTTCATTTATGGTTTTCATCACAAATCATACTCGGTCCAATCGATTACGGCAGCTTAGTTTCATTTTTAGTGTAGATCACATTTGTGCGATTAGTCACATAGTTGTTCTATCTAGTCTTTGTCACAGTCATCACTCAATCCAATCGATAAAAAAAATTTAGTATCATTTTCGACGTAGACCACACTTATATGATCAGTCACATCGTTATCCTATCTTATTTTCATCATAGATGGCAATAATCTGATCAGTCACGACAACTCAGTTTTATTTTTGACATAGACTACACTTGTACAATTAGTCACATAGTTGTCCTATCTAGTTTTCATAACAATTGGTGCCCAATCTGATCGGTCATGATAGCTCAGTATCATTTTCAATGTAGACTACACCTGTATGATCAATGATGTTGTTGTCCTATACAATTTTTATCACATACCGCACTTAGTCCAATCTGTCATGACAACTTAGTTTCGTTTTCGATGTAAACCTCAACTATACAATCAGTCATGTCGTTGTCTTGTCTGGTTTTCATCACAGATTGTACCCGATCAGATAGGTCCAGACAATTAAGCTTCAGTTTCGGCGTAAACCACACCTATACGATCGATTATGTCATTGTCTTGTCTAGTTTTCATCACAGACTGGACCTAGTCCGATCAGTCACGTCATGGTTTGATTGGTTAAGTGTCGTTTTTAGCGTAGATCGTATCATTAGAATTAGTCATGTAGTTATCCTATCTGGTTTTCATCATAGTTGGCACCCGATCTGATTGGTCACAACAATTCAATATTGTTTTCGACATAGACTACACCTGTACAATCAGTCACGTCATTGTCCTGTCTGGTTTTCATCACAAATGACACTCAATCTAATCGATCACAACAACTCAGTTTCATTTTTGGCATAGACTGCACCTGTATAATCAATCACATCATTGTCTTATCAAGTTTTCAACATAGACCGCACCCGATCAAATAAGTCTTGATAGTTCAATTTTGGTTTCGACATAAGCAAGACCTATACGATTAGTCACGATATTGTCTCGTCTAGTTTTTGTCAAAGACCGTACCCGATTCGATCGGTCATAACAACTCAATTTCATTTTCAGCGTAGACTGCATCTATACGATGAATTATGTAATTGTCCTATCTGGTTTTTGTTATAGTCAACACTCAATCCGATCGGTCACAATAGTTCAATATCATTATCGGCGTACACTCTACCTGTATGAGCAAATACGTCATTGTCCTTTTTGGTTTTCATGAAAAATGGCACCTAGTCTGATCAATCATAACAACTAAGTTTCATTTTTAGTATAAACTGCACCTGTACGATCACTCACATCATTGTCCTATTTGGTTTTCATCATAGGCCACACTCAGTTACTTAGGTCCCGATAGTTCGGTTTGGGTTTCTCCGTAGACCAAACCTATACTATCATTCACGTCATTGTCATGTTTGGTTTTCATCATAGACGGGACCTAATTCGATCAATCATGACATCGAGTTTTGTTTTCGACGTAAACCACATCTCTACGAAAATCAGGCAGTTGTCCTATCTAGTTTTTGTTATAGTCGGCACCCGATCCCATTGGTCATGAAAGTTCAATATTGTTTTCCACGTAGATCAAACCTATACGATCCATCACGTCATTGTCCTATCTTGTTTTTGTCATAGATAACACCAAATCTCATCGGTCATGATAGTTCAATATCATTTTCAGCATAGACCGTACCTATCTGTTTGATCATGTCAATGTCCTGTTTGATTTTTGTCACGCACTACACCCTGCCGATAGGTCATGATAGTTCAATATCATTTTCGGCGTAGATTGCACCTATACATTTGATCACATTGTTGTCATGTATTGTTTTCATCACAAACTGTACTTGGTCAGATTTGTCATGATAACTCAATTTCATTTTCAGCATAGACCGCACCTATACAATCGATCATGTCATTGTCCTATCTGGTTTTCCTCATAGACCACACCCGGTTCGATGGGTCATGGCAACTCAATTTCGTTTTCAACATAGACTGCGCATGCACGATCGGTCACATTGTTGTCTTGAAAGTTCATTTTCAATGTCGATCAATCATAGATCACAACCAGTCAAATAGGTCTCGAAAATTCATTTTCGGTGTTGCCATAGACCACGCTTATACGATTGGTAACATTGTTGTCTTGTTTGGTTTTTGTCATAAACTGGACACGGTCCAATCAAAGATGGTCCAATCAGTCACAACATCTTAGTTTCATTTTTGGCGTAGACCGCATCTTTACAATTAGTCACATGGTTGTCTTATGTGGTTTTCGTCTTGATCGACACTCAATTTGATTGGTCATGACTACTTAGTTTGATTTTGGCATAAACCACACTTGTATGATTGATCACATCATTGTCCTTTCTAGTTTTCATCACAGATAGCACCTGGTTAGATAGATCTTGAAAGTTCAGTTTTGGTTTAGGTGTAGACCAAACCTATCAATTGGTACATTGTTGTCCTATCTGGTTTTCGTCATAACCCGCACCAAATGCAATCACACATGATAG
Source organism: Vitis riparia (assembly GCF_004353265.1). Lineage (NCBI taxonomy): Eukaryota > Viridiplantae > Streptophyta > Magnoliopsida > Vitales > Vitaceae > Vitis > Vitis riparia. Next base: position 15,868,334 of record NC_048437.1, read on the forward strand.
CTTAGTTTCATTTTCAACATCACATCATGTGATGCTTTTAAGGGCTCTATCCTAACATCACGTTGTTGAGTTGCTTGGTTTTCATCACAAATGGCACCCGATTTGATTGGTCATGACAACTCAGTTTCGTTTACGATGTAGACCACACCTATATAATTGATCATGTTGTTGTTCTGTCTAGTTTTCATGATAGGCCACACTCGGTTAGATATGTCCTAATAATTTAGTTTCGGCTTCAATGTAGACCAAACCTATATGATTAGTCATGTAGTTGTCATGTCTAGTTTTTGTGATAGACTAGACTCGTTTTGATCAGTCACGGTAGCTTAGTTTTGTTTTCGGAGTAGACCACATCTGTACGATTAGGCACATAGTTGTCTTATTTGGATTTCGTCAAATTCGGCACTTGAGCCATTAATCACGATAGTTCAGTATCGTGAAAACATATAGCACACCTTTTGATCGATCACATCATTTTTCTGTCTGGTTTTCATCATAAACTACACCTAGTATGATCAATTATGACAATTTAGTATTGTTTTCAGTGTATAACGCACCTGCATGATCAATCATGTCATTGTCTTATTTAGTTTTCATCATAGACTGCACCCAGTCTAATAGGTCCCAACAGTTTAGTTTTGATTTCGGCTTAGACCAAACTTATATGATCGATCATGTTGTTGTCCTATTTGGTTTTCGTCATAGACCATAGTTGGTCCAATCGGTCATGGCAGCTAAGTTTTTTTTTTTAACGTAGACCGCATCTATACAATTAGTCACATAGTTTTCCTATCTAGTTTTTGTCATAGTCGACACTAGGTTTAATCAGTCATGAAAGTCTAATATCATTTTCGATGTAGACTGCACCTATACAATCGATCATGTTGTTGTCATGTCTTGGTTTAGTCATAGACGACACTTGGTTCGATCAGTCTCGACAATTTAATTTTGGTTTTGAAGTAGGCTAAATCTATATGATTTGTCACATCGTTGTCCTCACTGGTTTTCATAACAAATCGTGCCCAATTGGATCGACCATGATAACTTAGTTTTGTTTTTCACGTAGACTGCATCTCTATGCTCAGTAATGTAGTTGTCCTATCTAGTTTTCGTCAAAGTGGGTACCTAATATGATCTATCACATCATTGTCCTATCTAGTTTTCATCACAGAGTGCACCCGATTCAATCGATCATGAAAGTTCAGTACCTTTTTGGCATAGAACATGCATGTTCAATTGATCACGTCATTGTCTTGTCTAATTTTCATCATAGACCGTAGATGGTCAAATAGGTCCCCATAGTTTAGTTTTGGTTTCGGCGTGGACATGACCTATATAATCGATCACATAGTTGTCCTCTTTGGTTTTCGTGATAAACCATTATTGGTTTGATTAGTTACAATAACTCATTTTTTTTTTTTTTTTTACGTAGACCACATCTATACGATCAATCACATAGTTGTTTTATCTAGTTTTCATCATAGTAGACACCCGACCTGATCTATCATGAAAGTTTAGTATCTTTTTTAGTGTAGATCACACCTATATGATCAGTCATGTCGTTGTCTTGTCTGGTTTTTTTTATAAACTGCACTAGGTCCAATTGGTCATGACAATTCAATATCGTTTTTGGCATAAAGCACACTTAGGCCTTCAGTTAAGTCATTGCCCTGTCTAGTTTTCATCACAAACTGCACCAGGTCAGCTATGCCCTGACGGTTCAGTTTTGATTTCGACGTTGACCAGATCTATATGATCGATCATGTTGTTATCCAATCTGGTTTTTATCATAGATCAGACTCGATTTGATTGGTCATGACAACTCAGTTTGGTTTTTGGCATAGACTGCATCAGTACGATCAGTCACGTAGTTTTTCTATCTGGTTTTTGTCACAGTCGACACCCGATTCTATTGGTCACAATAGTTTAGTATTGCTTTTGACATTAAATGCACCTAGACGATAGGTCAAGTCGTTATCTTGTCTAGTTTTCATAACAAACTGCACTTGGTCAGAGAGGTTCAGACAGTTTAGTTTCAATTTCGACGTAGACCAGACCTATACGATCGATTACATTGTTGTCTTGTCTAGTTTTCATCACAACCGAACTAGGTTCGATCAATCATGACAAGTTGGTTTGATTTTCGACGTAGACCACATTTAAACGATCAGTCACAGAGTTGTCCTATTTGGTTTTTATCACACTCGACACTCGATCTGATCACTAACGACAGTTTAATGTCGTTTTCAACATAAAATGCACTTGGATAATCAATCAAGTCATTGTCTTGTCTAGTTTTCATCACAAACCGCACTCGGTCAAATAGGTCTTGACAGTTTAGTTCTAGTTTTGATGTAGACTAGACCTACACGATCAATCATGTCGTTGTCCTATCTAGTTTCATCACAAACCAAACCTAGTTCGATCAGTCATGGTAGCTTAATAACATAGTTGGTCCTCGTCCAATTTGTACGATCGGTAACGTAGTTATCCTATCTAGTATTCATCATAGTCGACACCTGATCCAATTGGTTAGATAGTTGATTATTGTTTTCAAAGTAGACCGCACATGTATGATCGATAACGTTGTTATCCTATCTAGTTTTCATCATAGATGGTACCTAATCTGATCGGTCATGATAACTCATTTTCATTTTCGGCATAGATCTCACTTGTATGATCGATCATGTCATTGTCCTATCCGATTTTTATCACAAAACACACTAGGTCAGATAAGTGTCGTTAGTCGAGTTTCGGTTTTAACGTAGACCAGATATATACTATCAGTCATGTCATGATCTTATCTAGTTCTCGTCACAAAAAGAACCTAATACGATCAATGATAGCAACTCAATTTCGGCGTAAACCGCATCTATAGGATTAGTCACATCATTGTCCTATTTAGTTTTGATCATAGATGGCACCTAGTCCGATCGAGTAAGACAACTCTATTTTGTTTTCGGCATAGACCACTCCTATATGATCTGTCATGTCATTGTTCTGTTTGGTTTTCATCATAGACCACACCCAATACAATCAATCACGACAATTCAGTATCATTTTTGGCATAGACCGCACCATTTAGAATCTATTATGCCATTGTCCTTTCTAGTTTTCGTTACAAATTGCACTTGATCTAATTAGTTAAGATAGTTCATTATCATTTTCAGCATAAATTACACATGATCAGTCATGTCGTTGTTTTGTCTCATTTTCATCACAAACCGCACCTTTTAGATATGTCTCAATAGTTCAATTTCGATTTCGATGTAGACCAGACTTATACGATCGGTTACATTATTCTCCTATCTGGTTTTCGTCACAAACCGTACTCGATCTGATTGATCATGGTAGCTTAGTTTTGTTTTGGGCATAAACCACATCTATACCATTAATCATGTAGTTAGCTTATCTTTTTTTTTCATAATTGTCTGCACTTGATCTAATCGGCCACGATAGTTCAATAACGTTGTTAGTGTAAACCGCACTTGTACAATCGATTAAGTCATTGTTTGCTCTTGTTTTCACCATAGATTGCACTTGGTCTCATCGATCTTAACAATTCATTATTTTTTTGGTGTAGATTGCACCTATATGATCGATCATGTCGTTGTCCTATCTTATTTTCATCACTAATCACACCCGATTAGATAAGTCCTAACAGTTTAGTTTCATTTTCGACGTTGAACAGACCTATAGATTGGTCTCATCCTTTTCTTGCCTGGTTTTCATCACAGACTGCACACGATTCGATCAGACACTACAACTCAATTTTCTTTTGAGCGTAGACCGCACTTGTACGATCAATCATGTCATTGTCATGTCTGGTCTTCGTAATAGATTACACCCTATTCAATAGGTTCCGACAGTTCAGTTTCGATTTCAGCATAGATCGTCCTCAACATACGATTTGTCACATGTCGTCTTGACAGGTTTTAATCACAGATTGCACCCAGTCTGATCATTCACAAAATCTCAATTTCGTTTTCAGCATAGACCATATTTATAAGATCAGTCACATCATTGTTTTGTCCAATTTTCATCACAAACTACACCAGATTTGATCAGTCACGACAATTCAATATTGTTTTTGGCGTAAACGACACCTATACGATCAGTCACGTCATTGTCCTTTCTGGTTTTCATCACATACTTCACCCAATCCGATCAGTCACAATAGTTCATTATCATTTTTGGTGTAGAACGTACTTGTATAATCGATCACGTCATAGTCTTATATGCTTTTCATCATAAATCGCACTTGCTCATAAAGGTCTCAACAATTTAGATTCAATTTTAGTGTAGACTAGAATTGTACGAACGATCACATTGTTGTTCTTTTTTGTTTCTGGCATGGATTGTACCTAGACGATCGATCATGTCATTATCCTATCTAGTTTTTCGTAATAGACCGTACTTAGTTCGATAGGTCTCGACAACTCAGTTTCGGTTTCGACATAGACTAGACCAATACCATCGATCACATAATTGTCCTATCTGGTTTTAATCATAGACAACACCTAGTCCGATCGATCATGACAACTTAAATTCATTTTTAAAGGAAACTGCACCTGTATGATTGGTCACGTCATTATCTTATCTAGTTTTCATAATAGATTGCACCTCGTCAAATAGTGACCGAACGTACAGATGCGATCTATGCCAAAAAAAGATATTGAACTATAGTGACTGATTAGACCGATTACGGTCTATGATGAAAACCAGATATGAAAAGGACATGACCGATTGTACAAATGCGTTCTACATCGAAAACAACATTGAGATGTTGTGACCAATTGAACCGGGTGCGATTTGTGATGAAAACTAGCCAAGACAATAATGTAATCGATCATAAAGATTTGGTCTACGTAAAAACAAAACTGAGCTATCATGATTAATCGAACCGGGTACAATCTGTGACGAAAGCCAAATAGCACAATGATGTGACTGATCGTACAGGAGCGGTTTAGCCGAAAATGATACTGAACTATCATGATCAATCGAACTAGGGTAGTCTGTGAAGAAAATGAGACAAGACAATGACATGACTTGTACAAGTGCGGTCTACGCCAAAACAGAAACTAAGTTGTCCTAACCAAACAGATCAAGTAGGGTTTGTTACAAAAACCAGACAAAAATTGATGTGACTTATTGTATAGTATGGTCTATGCTAAAATCGACACAGAACTATTGAGGCCTATCGAATCGGGTACGATCTGTTACAAAAACTAGGCACGACAACGACATGACTAATTACACAGGTGCAGTCTACATCGAAAAATGAAACTGAGTTTATGTGTTCGATCAGACTAGGTGTAGTATGTCACAAAAACATGACAGGATAACAACATAATCAATTGTATAAGTTTGGTCTACACTAAAACTGAAATTGAATTGTCAGGACCTATCGTACTAGGTGCAGTCTATTATGAAAACCAGATAGGACAACGACATGACCAATCGTATAGATGTGGTTTACAGCGAAAATGAAATAGAGTTTTCATGTTTTATCGAAATCGGGTGTCGTCCGTTACAAAAACAAGACAGGACAATGACGTGACCAATCTATAGGTCTGGTCTACACCGAAACTGAAATTGAGCTATCAAGACCTATCTAACAAGGTGCAGTCTATGATGAAAACTAGACAAGACAACGACATGACTGATCATATAGGTGCAGTCTATGTCAAAAACAAAACTGAGTAATCGTAACCGATCGAACCGGGTACAGTTTGTGACGAAAACTAGGCAGGTCAATAACATGACTCATCATACAAGTCTGGTCTACTCCAAAATAAAAACTTAACTGTCAGGACCTATCTGACTGGGTATGGTCTGTGATGAAAACTAGATAGGACAACGATGTGACCTATCGTACAAGTGTGGTCTAAAAAATATACCTAGTGTCAAATAGGCTCATTATCTATTTCTAGGTGAATTTTATAGCATGGTTCGTAAAATCTAAAATTCTTTAGAGACCGATGCACTCCATACCATAAATCTAAAATTCTTTAAAGACTATTACATTCCATATCACAAATCTTGAATTCTAAACTACTACCTATTCTATATAAAATTATATATCATGCCAAAAATCTAGAATTCTAAAAGAGACTATTTCATACATGCACCCTAAAATTGAAAAAAAAAAAAAAATTACTCTTGACAAGAATTATCATAAATATTTATAATTCTCCTCACAATATTATTACCTTCAATTAAACCATAGATATGTGTAGACGTCTCGAAACATTCTTATAAACTTTGTAATAAATCTAAAATTTTATCGAATAAATGTATTTAGGAAATAACTGTTGTGTGCAACCAATGTGCATGACTCCATGCACCCGCCCAAGTGCAGCAGCCCTGTAAACAATGCGAATATTTCTTAAGTACAATTATTCAATTAAATTCTGAATTTATTACAAAGATTATATCAAAATCTGGAGGCATATGCAAAATATCCACAAATTAATGGTAGCTAATATAAAATAGTATAGAGAATTATAAAGATTTTTGGAATTCTTGTCATGAGCAGCTTCTTTAGAATTTTAGGTTTTATGTATAAAGTAGTCTCTTTTTTGGAATTCTTGATTTGTGGTATGATATGTAGTAGCCTCAAAAAAAAATGGAGTAGTCTAGAATTTTAGATAGAATATGTAGTAATGTAAGATTTTCGATTTGTTTTATGGTATGTAATAGTTTATAAAGAATTCTAAAGATGGAGATGAACAGAGGAAGTAACACTTGAAGAATTTAAAACAATAAAAGCTTTATTAATAGAAATATACTTAGTGTCAAATAAGTTCAGTATCTATTTGTGTGTGAATCCTATAGCATGGTTCGTTAAATCTAAAATTCTTTAGAGATTACTGCACTCCATACCATAAATTTAAAATTCTTTAAAGATTATTACATTCCATATCACGAATCTCGAATTCTAGACTACTACATATTCAATATAAAATTATAGACTAGTTCATTTGCTTTAAAGGTTTTTATATATCATGTCAAAAATCTAGAATTCCAAAAGAGACTACTTCATACATGCACCCTAAAATTGAAAAGAGACTACTTGATGAGAATCAGCAAGCATTCAAGGATCCATTGCATGTTCCAGTTGGGCCTATTACTAAATCAAGATCTAAGAAGATCAAAGAAGCACTTAATGGGCTAATTCAAGAGATTTGGGCTGATTCTAACGCGGGGCATTCCAAGTTTGGCCCAAAGGAAGATGAAGGTGTAATAAATTTAATCCAAGCTATTGCGGGCTAATCTGGCTTGATTGGGCGTGATTTATGGCATGGATTAATGACTGATTGACTTTCCAGCTTCATATCAGTTATTTCCTATTCTAGAGCTTCTAAATTCAATCAAATCTACCTTAATTTTAGGCTTTTATTATTTAGAATGTTTTTTTAGCTATTTTCCTATTTTGGATCTGCTAATTTCAGACCAAATCAACCTTTATTTAGGATTTTAATATTTAGTACCTTTTTTAGTTTAGGGTTTTAATATTTAGTAAGTTTTTTTCATGACATATAAATAGCACGCACTCATTGTAATAAAGGATAATTTTTATTGAATAAAAAAAAAGGTGAGGCTTTGCACTTCTTTTGGTTCTTCAAAAACTGTGAACTTATCAGGGATTCTTCCTTGTGGCGTTCAAACTTTATACCTTCGGTTCGTGATTCCATTGTAATCATCGGGTCAAGGTCTGTTACTTATACTTTTGGTTTGCGTTTCACTTATAAACGTTGGGTCAGGGTTTTATCAAAAATCTGTATTTTAGCTTTCTTAGGCAATTATTCCAATACTGTTTGTTAGGTCTCAAAGCGTGTCAATTGATGTTCGCATCACTACTCTAGACAAGAATTATCATAAATATTTATAATTCTCCTCATAATATTATTACCTTCAACTAAACCATAGATATGAGTAGACATCTCTAAACATTCTTATAAACTTTGTAATAAATTTAAATTTTTATTGAATAAAGGTATTTAGGAAATAACTATTGTGTGCAGCCAGTGTGCATGACTTCATGCACCCGCCCAAGTGCAGCAACCCTCTAAACAATGCTAGTATTTCTTAAGTACAATTATTCAATTAAATTCTAAATTTATTACAAAGCTTATAAGAAAATCTGGAGGCATCTGAAATATCCACGAATTAATGGAAGCTAATATAAAATAGTATAGAGAATTATAAAGATTTTTAGGAATTCTTGTCATGAGTAGCTTCTTTAGAATTTTAGGTTTTATGTATGGAGTAGTCTCTTTGGGAATTCTTGATCTGTGGTATGATATGTAGTAGCCTCAAAAGAAAATGGAGTAGTCTAGAATTTTAGATAGAATATGTAGTAGTGTAAGATTTTTTATATGTTTTATGGTATGTAGTAGTTTATAAAGAATTCTAAAGATAGAGATGAACAGAGGAAGTAACACTTGAAGAATTTAAAACAATAAAAGCTTGATTAATAAAAAATATACTTAGTGTCAAATAAGTTCAGTATCTATTTATGGGCGAATTCTATAGCATGGTTCGCCAAATCTAAAATTCTTTAGAGATTGTTTCACTCTATACCATAAATCTAAATTTCATTAAAGACTATTACATTCCATCTCACAAATCTCAAATTCTAGACTACTACATATTCTATATAAAATTATAGACTAGTTCATTTGCTTTAAAGGTTATTATATATCATGCCAAAAATCCAGAATTCCAAAAGAGACTACTTCATACATGCACCCTAAAATTGAAAAGAGACTACCCTTGACAAGAATTATCATAAATATTTATAATTCTCCTCATAATATAATAACCTTGAATTAAACCATAGATATGTGTAGATGCCTTGAAACTTTCTTGTAAGCTTTGTAAAAAATTTAAATTTTAATTGAAAAAATGCATTTAGGAAATAGTTGTTGCGTGTAGCTTGCATGCACAACTCAATGCACCCGCCCAAGTTTTTCAGCCCTATAAAATAGGCGAGTATTTCCCAAATACAATTATTCAATTAAATTCTAAATTTATTCCAAAGCTTAGAAGAAAATATGGAGGCATCTACAAATATCCATGGATTAATGGAAGTTCATATAAAATTGTATAGAGAATTATAAAGCTTTTTGGAATTCTTGTCATGAGTAGCTTCATTAGAATTTTAGGTTTTTATGTGTGAAGTAGTCTCTTTTTGAATTCTTGATCTATTATATGATATATAGTAGCTTCAAAAGAAAATGAAGTAGTCTAGAATTTTAGATAGAATATGTAGTAGTGTAAGATTTTTTATTCGTTTTATCGTATGTAGTAGTTTATAAAGAATTCTAAAGATAGAGATGAACAGAGGAAGTAACACTTGAAGAATTTAAGGAAATGAAAGCTTATTAATAAAAAATATATACTTACTGTCAAATAAGTTCAATATCTATTTGTGGACGAATTCTATAGCATGGTTCACCAAATCTAAAATTCTTTAGAGACTGCTACACTCCATACCATAAATCTAAAATTCTTTAAAGACTATTACATTACATATCACAAATCTCAAATTCTAGACTACTACATATTGTATATAAAATTATAAACTACTTCATTTTCTTTAAAGGTTGTTATATATCATGCCAAAAATCTAAAATTCCAAAAGAGACTACTTCATACATGCACCCTAAAATTGAAAGAAGACTACTCTTGACAAGAATTATCACAAATATTTATAATTCTCATCACAATATTATTACCTTCAATTAAACCATAGATATGTGTAGATGTCTCAAAACTCTCTGATAAGCTTTGTAATAAATTTAAAATTTTATCAAACAAATATATTTAGGAAATAATTGTTGCGTGCAGCCAATGTGCATGACTGCATGCACCCACCCAAGTGTAGCAGCCTCGTAAATAATGCAAGTATTTCTTAAGTACAATTATTCAATTAAATTCTAAATTTATTACAAAGCTTATAAGAAAATCTTGAGGCATCTAAAAATATCCACAAATTAATGGAAGCAAATATAAAACTGTATAGAAAATTATAAAGATTTTTTAGTATTCTTGTCATGAGTAGCTTCTTTAGAATTTTAGGTTTCATCCATGAAGTAGTCTCTTGTATAATTCTTTATCTGTGGTATGATATGTAGTAGCCTCAAAAGAAAATGGAGTAGTCTATAATTTTAGACAGAATATGTAGTAGTACAAGACTCTTGATTGTGGTATGGTATGTAGTAGTTTGTACAAAATTCTAAAGATAAAGATGAGCAAAGGAAGTGACACTTGAATAATTTTAAAAAATGAAAGCTTTATTAATATAAAATATACCTATTGTCAAATAGGCTCATTGTGATTTTGTGGGCAAATTCTATAAGACGGTTCATCAAATCTAACATTTTTTTTTATAGACTACTGCATTCCATACCATAAATTTAAACTTCTTTAAAGACTATTACATTTCATATCACAAATCTTAATTTCTAGACTACTACATATTCTATATAAAATTATAGGCTACTTCATATTCTTTGAAGGTTATTATATATCATGCCACAAATCTAGAATTCCAAAAGTGACTACTTCATACATGCACCCCAAAATTGAAGTAAGACTACTCTTGATAAGAATTATCATAAATATTTATAATTCTCCTCACAATATTATTACCTTCAATTAAACCATAGATATGTGTAGATGTCTCAAAACTTTCTGATAAGCTTTGTAATAAATTAAAAAATTTATCGAACAAATATATTTAGGAAATAATTATTGCCTGCAGCCAATGTGCATGACTGCATGTACCCACCCAAGTGTAGCAGCCTTGTAAACAATGCGAGTATTTCTTAAGTACAATTATTCAATTAAATTCTAAATTTATTACAAAGCTTATAAGAAAATCTTGAGGCATCTAAAAATATCCACAAATTAATGGAAGCAAATACAAAATTGTATAGAAAATTATAAAGATTTTTTAGAATTCTTGTCATGAGTAGCTTCTTTAGAATTTTAGGTTTCATGCATGGAGTAATCTCTTTTAGAATTCTTGATTTGTGCTATGATATGCAGTAACCTCAAAAGAAAATGGAGTAGTCAAGAATTTTAGACAGAATATGTAGTAGTCTAAGATTCTTGATTTGTGGTATGGTACGTAGTAGTTTCTAAACAATTCTAAAGATAAAGATGAGCAAAGGAAGTGACACTTGAATAATTTTAAAAAAATGAAAGCTTTAATAATATAAAATATACCTATTCTCAAATAGGCTCATTGTCTTTTTGTAGGCGAATTCTATGACATGGTTCGTCAAATCTAACATTCTTTATAGACTACTGCACTCCATACCATAAATCTAAACTTCTTTAAAGACTATCATATTCCATATCACAAATCTCAAGTTTTAGACTACTACATATTCCAAATAAAATTATAGACTACTTCATATTCTTTGAAGGTTATTATATATCATGACACAAATCTAGAATTTTAAAAGAGACTACTTCATATACATGAACACTAAAATTGAAAAAAGGACTACACTTGAATATAATTATCATAAATATTTATAATTCTCCTCACAATATTATTACATTCAATTAAACCATAAATATGTGTAGATGCCTTAACATTTTCTTATAAGCTTTGTAATAAATTTAAATTTAATCGAATAAATGAATTTAAGAAATGATTGTTGCGTGTAGCATCCGTGCACGACTCCAAACACCCGCCCAAGTGTTGTAGGCCTATAAACAATGTAATAAATTAAATTTTGAATTTATTATTTATTACAAAGCTTATAAGAAAATCTAGAGGAATCTACAAATATCCATGGATTAATGGAAGCTAATATAAAATTATATAAAGAATTATAAATGTTTTTTTGAATTCTTGTCATGAGTAGCTTCTTAAGAATTATAGGTTTTATGTATGGAGTAGTCGGTTTTAGAATTCCCGATTTGTGGAGTGATATAAAATAACCTTAAAAAAAATGTAGTCTATAATTTTATATAGAATATGTAGTAGTCTAGAATTCGAGATTTGTGATATGGAATGTAATAGTCTTTAAAGAATTTTAGATTTATGGTATGAAACGTAATAGTCTCTAAAGAATTTTATATTTGAGGAATCATGCTATAAAATTCGACCACAAATAGATAATGAGCCTATTTGACACTAGGTATATTTTTTATTAATAAAGCCTTCATTCTTTTAAATTCTTTAGGTGTTACATCATTTGCTCATCTCTATCTTTAAAATTCTTTAGAAACCACTACATACCATACAACAAATTAAAAATCTTAAACTACTACATATTATATCTAAAATTCTAGACTACTCCATTTTCTATTGATGCTACTACATATCATACCACAGGTCAACAATTCTAAAAGTCACTACTCTGTACATAAAACCTAAAATTCTATAGAAGCTACTCATGACAAGAAATCTAAAAAATCTTTATAATTCAATATAAAATTTTATATTAGCTTCCATTAATCCGTGGATATTTGCAGATGCCTCTAGATTTTCTTATAAGCTTTGGAATAAATTTAGAATTTAAATAATTGTGCTTAGAAAATACTCGCATTATTTATAGGGATGCAACACTTGGGTGGGTGCATGGAGTCACGCACGCAGGCTACACGTGACAATTATTCCCTAAATAGATTTATTCAAATAAATTTTAAATTTATTACAAAGCTTATAAGAAAGTTTTGAGGCATCTACACATATTTATGGCTTAATTGAAGGTAATAATATTGTTAGGAGAATTATAAATATTTATGATAAATCTTGTGAAGAGTAGTTTCTTTTCACTTTTAAAGTGCATGTATGAAGTAGTCTCTTTTAGAATTCTAGATTTGTGGCATGATATATAATAACCTTTATAGAAAATGAATTAGTCTATAATTTAATATAGAATATGTATTAGTCTAGAATTTGAGATTGGTGATATGGAATGTAATAGTCTTTAAAGAATTTTAGATTTATGGTATGATGTGCAACAATCTCTAAAGAATTTTCAATTTGATGAACCATGGTATAGAATTCACTAACAAATAAATAATGAGCCTGTTTCACACTAGGTATATTTTTTTTATTAATAAAGCATTCATTCTTTTAAATTCTTCAAGTGTTAATTCCTTTGTTCATCTCTATCTTTAGAATTCTTTAAAAACTACTACATAGCATAACACAAATCATGAATCTTATACTAGTACATATTCAATCTAAAATTTTAAACTACTCTATTTTCTTTTGAGGTTACTACATATCATACCACAGATCAAGAATTCTAAAGACACTACTTCATACATAAAACCTAAAATTCTAAAGATGCTACTCATGACAAGAATTCCAAAAAATCGTTATAATTCTCTATACAATATTTTATTAGCTTCTATTAATCTGTGGATATTTGAAAATGCCTCCATATTTTCTTATAAGCTTTTGAATAAGTTCAAAATTTAATTGAATAAGTGTACTTAGCAAATACTCTCATTGTTTACAGGGTTGTTGTACTTGGGCGGGTGCATGGAGTCACGCATGTAGGCTACACGCAGCAAGTATTTCCTAAATACATTTATTCCATTAAAATTAAAATTTATTGTAAAGCTTGTAAGAAACTTTTGAGTCATCTACACATATCTATAGTTTAATTGAACGTATCTATCTTGTGAGGAGAATTATAAATATTTATGCTATTCTTGTCAAGAGTAGTCTCTTTTCAATTTTGGGGTGCATGTATGAAGTAGTCTCTTTTAAAATTCTAGATTTGTGGCATGATATATAACAACCTATAAAGAAAATGAAGTAGTCTATTTTATATAGAACATATACTGGTCTAGAATTCAAGATTTGTGATGTGGAATGTAATAGTCTTTCAAGAATTTTTTATTTTTGGTATGAAGTGTAACAGTCTCTAAAGAATTTTAGATTTGAAAAACCATTTTATAGAATTCGCCAACCAATAGATAATGAGCCTATTTGAAACGAGGTATATGTTTTATTAATAAAGCCTTCATTCTTTTAAATTCTTGAAGTGTTACTTCATTTGTTCATCTCTATCTTTAGAATTCTTTCAAAAGTATGACATATCATACCACAAATTAAGAATCTTATATTACTACATATTCTATCTGAAATTCTATACTACACCATTTTCCATTGAGGCTACTACATTTCATACCACAGATCAAGAATTCTAAAAGTCACTACTTCATACATAAAACCTAAAATTCTAAAGATGCTACTCATGACAAGAATTCCAAAAAATCGTTATAATTCTCTATACAATTTTATATTAGCTTCCATTAATCCATGGATATTTTCAAATGCCTCCATATTTTCTTATAAGCTTTTGAATAAATTCAAAATTTAATTGAATATTTGTACTTAGCAAATACTCACATTATCTATAAGGTTGTTACACATGTAGGTTGCACGCGACAAGTATTTCCAAAATACATTTATTCAATTAAATTTTACATTTATTGTAAAGCTTGTAAGAAAGTTTTGTGGCTTCTACACATATCTATGACTTAATTCAAGGTAATAATCTTATGAAGAAAATTATAAATATTTATGCTATTCTTGTCAAGAGTAGTCTTTTTTCAATTTTAGGGTGAATGTATGAAGTTTTCTCATTTAGAATTCTAGATTTGTGGCATCATATATAATAACCTTTATTGAAAATGAAGTAGCCTTTAATTTTATATAGAACATGTAGTAGTCTATAATTCGAGATTTTGTGATATGGAATGTAAAAGTCTTTAATGAATTTTTTATTTATGGTATGGAGTGCAGCAGTGTTTAAAGAATTTAGATTTGACAAACCATTTTATAGAATTTGCCCACAAATAGATAATGAGCCTATTTGACAATAGGTATCTTTTTTATTCATAAAGCTTTAATTCTTTTAAATTCTTCAAGTGTTACTTCCTATGTTCATCTCTATCTTTGGAATTCTCTAAAAACTACTACATACCATACCACAAATCAAGAATCTTGGACTACTACTTATTCAATCTAAAATTCTATACTACTCTATTTTCTTTTTAGGCTACTACATATCATACCATAGATCAAGAATTCTAAAAGACACTACACCATACATAAAACCTAAAATTCTAAAGAAGCTACTCATGAAAAGAAATCCAAAAAATCTTTATAATTCAATATACAATTTTATATTAACTTCCATTAACCTGTGGATATTTGTAGATGCCTTCAGATTTTCTTCTAAGCTTTGGAATAAATTCATAATTTAATTGAATAATTGTACTTAGGAAATACTCGTATTGTTTATAGGGCTGCAACACTTGGGCTAGTGTGTCAATCGCGAACGCAGGCTGCATGTGACAATCATTCCCTAAATACATTTATTCGATTAAATTTTAAATTTACTACATATCTTATAAGAATGTTTCGAGGCATCTAGACATACCTATGGTTTAATTGATGGTAATAATATTGTGAGGAAAATTATAAATATTTATGCTATTCTTGTTAAGATTTGTCTCAATTAAATTTTAAGGTGCATCTATGAAGTAGTCTCTTTTAAAATTTTAGATATGTTGTATGATATATAACAACCTTTAAAGAAATTGACGCAATCTATAATTTTATATAGAATAAGTGTCTAGAATTTGAGATTTTCTATATAGAATGTAATAGTGTTTAAAGAATTTTATAAAACCTAAAATTCTAAAGACGCTACTAATGACAACAATTCCAAAAAATATTTATAATTCTCTATGCAATTTTATATTAGCTTACATTAATTTGTGGATATTTTCAGAGACCTACAAATTTTCTTATAAGGTTTGGAATAAATTCATAATTTAATTGAATAATTGTACTTACGAAATACACGCATTGTTTACAGGGTTGCTGCACTTGGGCGAGTTTGTGGAGTCGAGCACATAAGATGCATGCAACAATCTTTTCCTAAATACATTTATTCGATTCAATTTTAAATTTATTACAAACCTTATAAGAAAGTTTCAAGGCATCTACACATCTATGGTTTAATTGAAGGTAATAATATTGTTAGGAGAATTATAGATATTTGTGATAATTCTTATCAAGAGTGGTCTCTTTTTAATTTTAGGGAGCATCTATAAAGTAGTCTCTTTTATAATTTTAGATTTGTAGCATGATATATAATAACCTTTAAAGAAGAGGAAGTAGTCTATAATTTTATATATAATATGTAGTAATCTAGAATTTAAGATTTAGAATTTGGAATTTAATAGTCTTTAAAGAATTTTAGATTTATGGTATGAAGTGCAGTAGCCTAAAGAATTTTAGATTTAGCAAACCATGTTCTAGAATTCGTCCACATATAGATAGCGAACCTATTTGACACTAGGTATATTTTTTATTCATAAAGCTTTGATTATTTTAAATTCTTCATGTGTTAATTCCTATGTTCATCTCTATCTTTAAAATTCCTTAGAAACTACTACATACCATACCACAAATCAAGAATCTTGGACTACTACATATTCTATCTAAAATTTTAGACTACTCTATTTTCTTTCGAGGCTACTACAAATCATACCATAGATCAAGAATTCTAAAAGACACTACTCCATACGTAATACTTATATAGAACATCTAGCAGTCTAGAATTCGAGATTTCTGATATCGAATGTAATACTTTTTAAAGAATTGTCGATTTATGGTATGAAGTGCAGTAGTCCTTAAAGAATTTTAGATTCGACAAAACATTTTATAGGATTCACCCACAAATAGATAACGAGCCTATTGGACACTAAGTATATTTTTTTATTAATAAAGCCTTCATTCTTTTAAATTCTTCAAGTGTTACCTCCTTTGTTCATCTGTATCTTTAGAATTCTTTAGAAACTACTACATACCACACCATAAATTAAGAATCTTAGACTACTACATATTCTATCTAAAAACTTAAAATTCTAAAGAAGCTACTCATGACAATAAATCTAAAAAATCTTTAAAATTCAATATACAATTTTATATTAGCTTCCATTAATCCGTGGATATTTATAGATACCTCTAGATTTTTTTATATGCTTTGGAATAAATTCAGAATTTAATTGAATAATTGTACTTAGGAAATACTCGTATTGTTTATAGGGCTGCAACACTTGGGCAAGTGCATGAAGTAGTACACGCAGGCTGCACACGACAATATTCCCTAAATTTATTTATTCGATTAAATTTTAAATTTATTACAAATCTTATAAGAAAGTTTCGAGGCATCTAGACATACCTATGGTTTAACTGAATGTAATAATATTTTAAGGAGAATTATAAATATTTATACTATTCTTGTCAAGAGTTGTCTTAGTTCAATCTTAGGGTGCATCTATGAAGTAGTCTCTTTTAGAATTTTAGATATGTGGCATTATATATAACAACCTTTAATAAAAATGAAGCAATCTATAATTTTATATAGAATACTTAGTAGTCTAGAATTTGAGATTTACGATATAGAATGTAATAGTGTTTAAAGAATTTTAGATTTATGGTATGGAGTGCAACAGTCTCTAAAGAATTTTTGATTTGACGAACCATGCTAAAGAATTCGTCTACAAAAAGATAATTAGCCTATCTCACACTAAGTATATTTTTTTATTAATAAAGCCTTCATTCTTTTAATTCTTTAAGTGTTACCTTCTTTGTTCATTTGTATCTTTAGAATTCTTTAGAAACTACTACATACCACACCATAAATTAAGAATCTTAGACTACTACATATTCTATCTAAAATCCTAGACTACTCTATTTTCTATTGAGGCTATTACATATCATACCATAGATTAAGAATTCTAAAAGAGACTACACCATACATAAAACCTAAAATTCTAAAGAAGCTACACATGACAAGAATTCCAAGAAATCTTTATAATTCTCTTTACAATTTTATATTAGCTTCCATTAATCAGTAGATATTTGAAGATGCCTCCAGATTTTTTTATATGCTTTGGAGTAAATTCACAATTTAATTAAATAATTGTACTTAAGAAATACTCACATTGTTTACAGGGCTACTGCACTTGGGCAGGTGCATGGAGTCGTGCACGTAAGCTACACACTTATTTCCTAAATACATTTATTCGATTAAATTCTAAGTTTATTACAAAGCTTATAAGAAAGTCTCAAGTCATCTACACACATATATATATATATATATATATATATATGGTTTAATTAATATTGAAGGTAATAATCTTGTGAGGAGAAACATAAATATTTATGTTATTCTTGTCAAGAGTAGTCTATTTTCAATTTTAGGATGCATTCATTTGCATCATGGTTGTGTGAAGAAAGGATAAAAATTGTGAAAAGTGTATGAAATGGAAAAAGAAAGGAAAAAAAAATGAAATAGTGATGAAAAGTAAAAGCATGTGTGAGGCAAATTAAGAAGGGAGAGAGATCCCTAGGGTGAAAGACCCAAAAGTTTACCCCGGGAAGACTCCGAATAGGGAGTTGATTACTACTCAAAAAATGCTATTTGATAGCTTTTAATTAATCCTTTTAAACACTTTTGAGTAGTAGTTAGTGCCTTTTAACCCAATTAGCATGTTAAGGCCCCTTTCAATCAATTCTAATCAAATTGTGTAAGTTTTGGTGTTTTTGTTAGTATTTTGATCACCAAAGCATTATGAGATTGAGGAGAGTTATATGGAATCCTTGGAAAAGAATGGGAAGCTTAGAGGCATGAAGAATCAAAGCTTTGAAGCATTTTTTGCCATAAACAAGTCTGGAATGCAAGGGGAAGCAAAGAGAATCCAGCCATGAAGCATTCTTGATGACAGTCACTGCAGCCACTTTTGGAGCACTTCCTGAAGTCCAAATTATGCATGCTATATTTCATTTGAAAGCTTAAGAAGTCAAAAATCCAATGCTTCAAACCGTGTGCAATTCGGAGTTGAAATGAGGAAGTTACAGCCTTTGGAAGATGATTGCTCCAAGCTGAAGGAAGGATTCAGCAAAGTGTTGCGAAATCAGCATTTTGTTGCGGAATGATTTCCCAACACTTTTGCATAGTGCTATGGATTTCCCCTGAAGCTTCACGAAGCGATGGAAGCCAAACACCACAAGATGGAAGTCAACTTCGCAAAGGTGTTGAATCAGCCTTTTGCTGCAAAGAAATTTCGCAGCCCTTCTTATGCACCTACGAAATTTCGTAGACCTCATTTTTCACCTGTGAAATGGTCCTTAGTGCTTCCCGATATTTGTAACCGACACTTGGAGATATTTTTCATTAGATTTTTGTTGCCTAAATGCCCAAATTCTCCTTGTATCCCACCAATTATAGGATTCCTTAGCTTTTAAGTTAGGAATTTGGCTAAAATATCCATGTAATAGCTGTTAATGTAATTTTGGTATAAAGAGAGCCCGAGGAGCCTGTTCTGAGTGTGATGAACCTTTTGTAAAAGTTTCAAAGGAAGAAATACACAGAGCTTGAGCTCTGCTTTACCTTCTCACTTTGATTGTGTTTTTCTTTATTTACTAAGTTATGCACTCTCTGAGGAGCTTTCCCCAGAGAATGAGTAACTAAACCTTTTAGTTCCTTGGAGGTAAGGTTGCCGGGAAAGGTTCCAAGTGCAAGAATCAGAAGCTTTGTGGTTTCAGCTATGAATGAAGAGAGAGTGTGTCCCATGAATGGTTTCTAATGTTTTTAGTTAACTTAAAACGCCTTGGAGTCACCTGGGCCAACACTTGGTAAGGCAAGTGATCTCTAACCATGGAGATGCACTAGTTTACCCATTGCGAGCCTCTGGTAGGTGACTTGAAGGTAGGATTTTCTAGAATAGCCAACACTTGATAAGCTTTTGGACTCTAAGGAGACATCCATTAGTTATCACTTGCGAGCTTTTGACGGGTAATCCAAGGTTAAAGATCACTTTGAATGGTAAAGGCTAAGTGAGAGGCTCGAACCATTGCAAGTTGCATCAGTGAGAGAATTAAAGCTGAAATCCAATTGAGGGATGCATTTGTGCAGCACCTGTTAGAGAATTGACTTTATGTTAATTCTCTAATGTGAGGAATAGAACCAACTGACCAGAGCTATGCTTTTGCATGAGGAACCTCCCCTGTAAACCTGAATCTCCAAGGAATGCTTTTCTTCTTAAGTAATTTTCATCACTTGTTGTGTTGTTAACCTAAGCTTAACCCTTTTTCAACCAAAGTTTGTGTTTTATTTCTTAAGCTAATCTTGAAATGAAACAGCACCAATTCACTTTGAATTGGTATCATTTTCAATTGAGTACCCTTCCTAGTGAACGATCCTAGAGCCATTATGCTATAGTAGCTTTTTCTTTGCTACCCTAGTTCATGGTGTAATAGGTATAAATTTTGTTGATTACTCCCGCCATCAAGGAGCACCAGCTGGACACGAATCAGCTGTGACACCAATTAGGCATGAATCAGGAGTGTATTTGAGTGCGGACACGTATCCTTCAGTGAAAGCCTAAGAATGACAGTGCATTGTATGACTGTGTGTCACACGTTCATATGCATTTCATTTAATTGTTGAATATTATGGAATTGTGTATAATTATAGAGATTAATTTATGTGGCTGGATCAATGTTGTTGAAATGCTTCTTTTGTGTTTTTTTTTTTTTTTTAACTTAGTAATCCTCATTATCCCTTGGGTGTTAGGCACCCTACTAAGCAATGTGGAATGCTCACCCCTTCCTTTTTATATCTTTTTAGATGCAGATATCACCCTAAGGATCCACAGGTGGGGCAGGGAAGACTTCAGGATACTCTTGGAGCAGCCTAGTGGAGCATGTCATTTTTATTGTGTTTGTGGTTGCAACTTGTTTTAGTAACTATGAACTATGGATTTGTAATGAGACCCTATTTTGATTAAGTTGTTTAGTTGTGAACTTTTATTTTTGGACTGTAATGATAATTATTAAATCTTGTTGTTTTTTAGTAGTGTTTGGGATATTGTTAGTTGGTGAGAACTCTAATGGGATGTATGTGTAGAAAAAAAATTTAGAGTATTTTGGTTGACTGCCAGCGTGGAATAGGAAGAACTCTTAGGGTTAAACCTTTGACCTTGGGTCATGGGCCAAATTTTGGGTCGCCCAAAATTTTGATTGTGACAGTGTGGTATCAGAGCCAAGGTTGCAATAATACCTTGGGGTCAATGTTTGTAAATGTTTGTGTGTATTGAAATGTTATGATTTTCTGTATGTGTTAGCTAGTGAGCTGATTATTAATTGAATTAGTTAATTATTTATTCTTGATGTTTGAAAGCCTTATGATGGTGCTTGTTGATGATAATAAGAAACATTATGGTGTTGATTATGTTGAATTATGTATTGTGATCATATGAAAGTGAAAGTTTTGATAGTTGTTGAAGTTGCTAAATGGGTACATGTGAATTTATTTTTCTAACCTTGGTAATGTGGTTGAATTAGGGCTTGTTAAATTTGAACTGTCAGGAAAGACCAGAAGAGGAAGATTTGAGAGAGATGAGGAGTTGGAATCAATAAGGGAATAACTCCGAGAAGTAAGAAGGGAGTTGAGAGAGATTGCCCAGTTGATGAGAGGCCAGGGTACCTAGGGCCACGAGGATTCAGATCACTCGCATAGGAGGAGCCACTCTGAGAGGTCAGTAATGAGCCAAATGAAGAGATTCATGGTGATGCAACCTCCATCTTTTAATGGAGAGCCCAGTGCGAAATCAGTTGAGCATTGGTTGAGGAGGATGAGAAAAATTTTGGTGGGACTAGACATACCTAAGCAAAGAAGGGTAGTATAGCAGCATACATGCTTGCTGACAAAGCTGATTTCTGTTGGGAATCAATGAAAAGAGTGTATGACACTAAGGTTATGACCTGGGAGGAATTTGAGACAATCTTCCTAGGCAAGTATTTTGGAGAGGTGGCTAAG
This sequence comes from Vitis riparia, assembly GCF_004353265.1. Taxonomy (NCBI): domain Eukaryota; kingdom Viridiplantae; phylum Streptophyta; class Magnoliopsida; order Vitales; family Vitaceae; genus Vitis; species Vitis riparia. Next base: position 15,890,224 of record NC_048437.1, read on the forward strand.
CATGCCAAGAGGATGGAATTTGAGCACCTCATCCAAGGAACCATGTAGGTGCTGGAGTATGAGTCACGCTTTTTGGAGTTGTCCAGATTCGCCTTGGGGATGATCAGTGAGTAAGGAGAAAAGGCTAAGAGGTTCCAGTAAGGGTTAAGGCCTACTATTCGGAATATATTAGTCCCACTAGCAATAAGGGACTATTCTGAGTTGGTCAAGAGGGCTTTGTTGGTGGAACAGGACATTGAGAAAACCAACCAAATTCAGGAGCAAATAGGGGATAGAAAAGGGAAACAAAGAATGGGGGAAAGTTCTCAGAGGAAATCCTAGGGCCTACAATAGAGGCAAAGGAGTCAGTAGTCTAAGGGGCATTCTTCGTTTTATGCAAGAGGTGAGCATAGTGCTCAAAGGGCGGCTACTACAAGAGTATGTTATGGTTATGGAGCAGAAGACCACTTATGGAGGGCTTGCCCATTGTGAGGTGCATAGCAGACTCGGTCTCAGTCTCAAGAAGGTTCTCAGCAGCAGCTAGTAGTGCCTTTCTAGCCCCCTCAGTTTCAATTGCCTTACTATAAGACTCCACATTTACCCCCAGCAGCGTAGGGAGCCAGGACGGCTACCATGAGTAGTTAGACCCATTCTTCTCAAGGGTCAAATGCTAGAGGTAGGGGGAGGTAGGCAACAGGAAGAGTTTTTGCCTTGACCCCAACAGAGTCAGAGGAGAATGCCCTTTTGGTGGAAGGTATGATTTTGGTATATAGTACTTGGGTGCGTGTTTTGTTTGATACTGGTGCAACTCATTCTTTCATTTCTGCATCTTGTGCTAATGCATTGGGGTTGAAAATGGAAAGGGTAGAAAATTTATTACTTATCAAGTCCCCTATGGGTACGAATTCTAGAGTTAATAGAATATGCATGGGGTGTGTTATTACCTTGGCGAATAGAGCACTTAATGTGGATTTGAGGATTTTGGATATGACTGAGTATGATGTTATCTTAGGAATGGATTGGTTGACGGTGTATAAAGCGCTTATTGATTGTCATTGCCGTAGGATAATATTTTGTTTGCCAAATGGATTTGAGGTTTGCTTTGTTGGAAAGAAGTGTGCTAGTTTTCCTTTTTCACAATCCAATCTGTGCTATCAGTATATGTTGAGGAATGGATCAATAAATTTCCTAGCTTGCCTTCGTAGTAAGAAGAAAGCCCAGAAGGACATTACAAAAATTCTAGTAGTAAGAAAGTTCCAGGATGTATTCCCAGATGAGTTACCAAGTTTACCACCACATAGAGAGTTTGATTTCTCTATTAAAGTCTACCCAAGGACGGGTCCTATTTCAGTATCCCCCTATAGGATGGTGCCTCTTGAGTTGGAGTAATTGCTGAGTAAGGGTTTTATTCATCTGAGTACATCGCCATGGGGAGCCCCAGTGTTGTTTGTGAAGAAGAAGGATGGCACCTTGATGTTGTGTATTGACTATAGGAATTTGAATAGAGTTACTATGAATAAGTATCTTCTTCCAAGGATAGATGACTTGTTTGATCAGTTGAAGGGTGAGAAGTATTTTAGTAAGATTTACTTGAGAATTGGGTATCATCAATTGAGGGTTAGGGAATAAGATGTTCCTAAAACCGCTTTTAGAACGAGATATGGGCATTATGAATTCTTAGTCATGCCTTTTGGGTTAACTAATGCCCCCAGTACTTTCATGGATTTAATGAACAGAATATTTCGTGCTTACTTGGATCAATTTGTGATTGTCTTTGTGGATGACATCTTGATTTACTCCAGAAGTTTGAAGGAGCATAAGCAGCATTTGGTGACCACCCTTAGAACTTTAAGAAGGCATCAGTTGTATGGGAAGTTGGAAAAAAGTTAGTTTTGGCTTACTAAAGTGATTTTCTTAGGCCATGTGGTTTCTAAGGCAGGAATAGCAATGGACCATTCCAAGGTGGAAGCTGTACAAGAGTGGAAAAGGCTTACTAATGTATTTGAGGTTAGAAGTTGATTGGAGCCCAAATATGTGCTCTAACGGCACAAATTCTATATGATTTGTGCACTAAAAGACATTCAAATCACCCAACTTGACCTAAATCAATGCTAAGGCCCTAACCATGAGTTTAATTTGCATTTTGGAGACTTATTTCAAGTTCAAGGGAAGAAAATGGTGCAAGTTGAATCACTTTAGATTTTGAAAGATCAAGAAAGGGTTAAATGAGGAAATAAGTGAGTCAAGACTCATGGACCATAAGGAAAGGCAAGACGAGGATATAATGCATTTGGAAGATGAAAAATGACCATTATGGAGTAAGAAAGAAGGCAAGAAAATATGGGAAATGAGGCATGAAGCAAGATTCAGTTGCATGGAAATTTAGAACTCAAAAATCTAATGGCATTATATATTCTGACATTGAGAACAAATTTAAAGGACTTCCTGGAGTCCATTGTATACATACTATAAACCGTTTTGAAGCACAAGAAGTCGGAAGTCCAACGCTTCAAACGGTTTGCAAATCAGAGTTGAAATGAAGAAATTATGACCATTTGAAGACAACTGCACCAAGATAGAGGGTCATTTCGAAATGATTTCGAAATTCAACTTATGAATTCGAAATCCACTTCGAAATGACACCTTCACCCACTTCCACTTTGATGTTTCACCTCCTCTACCTTGGGAATTGCATCTAGGGCACTTCATCCGCCCTAAGTGGACCCCACATGACTAGAAATAACCATTTTATTATTTTTTAATCATTTTTAGGAAATTATTTTGTAATAAGTAGCCAATGAGAGTGCGCCACATGTTAGGTAATTGATGATATTATATAAACTCTCTCAATTCTAGGTTTTAGGTATCTTGGATTTTTTTTTTTCGGAGAGTTTGACATTGAAGGTGGAAGAAGACGAGAACTTTGGTTTGTTTTCTTTTTCCTCTTTATAAAATATATTGTTTTTAGTTTCTTTTAATTCAAATTATGGATTTTTACCCTATTATGGATTGTGAATGTGACATCACCCCCATGAGAGGCTAAGAGCCAACTTGGGGTTTGAAGCATGAAAACCTAAGGGTTAGGAAACTTATAGGGACAATGGGTAAATTATTATAACAATGAGATTAATTATTGGTTAGGTGACAATTTATCATTTTTTTATCCTATCCTTGTGAGTTCGTTTAGGGAATGATACAGTAGGTTATTACTTGATACTAGTGATTCGTGGTAATTCTTGATCATTAGTTATCCTCATCTTCCCTACCATTATTTGCCCCTAAACAAAGCTATAAGGAGTAGGAACGGTTTAAAATCCAAATCTTAAATTGGTAATCAATCTCATTCATTTGATGGTTTTTCGAATCTGGTTTAAAAAGGAAAAATTAGGTTTCGGATGCAATTTTGAGTTATAGAACTGAACTTGATCGCGAGTGGCCAAAGATCCCAAAACCCTAAGATCACATTACTTAAAAGACCCTTGTTTTCTCTAATTTCTATACCCTATGTTGGATTGTGGAAAACCCTAAACTTGAATCAATTGAATTTAAAATCAATATTCATTTTTTATTAATTTAATTTCTTTTACTTAGCTTTGCATTATTCACATATTGTTTTTCACTTTAGGATTTAAACAAAAACAATTCATTTATTCTAGTATTGACAATTTTCATAAGCCAGTCCTTGAGGACGATACCCGGAATACTACAAAAGTCGTAGTGACTCTTTCTCTAGTTTTTCTTTACTAGAGTTACTACGTAAAAAGGCTAAGTATTTTGGTATAATAGAGAAGTTCGGTCAGAAGTTTCTTGGGGTTGGCTGGATATTATAGGAGGTTTGTGGAAGACTTCCCTAAGATTGCAGCACTAATGACTTGGTTGACTAGAAAAGGAGTGAAGTTTGAATGGAAAGAGGAGTGTGAGAATGCTCTCCAGGAGTTAAAGCAAAAATTGACCACTGCCCCAGTGTTAACTGCTGTTATTAGTGGAGAGTTTTTTATAGTTTATTGTGATGCTTCTATAATGGGGCTAGGGTGTGTGCTAATGCAACAAGGCAAGGTGGTAGCTTATGCCTCAAGACAATTAAAGCATCATGAGCGGAATTATCCAGCACATGATTTGGAGCTTGCAGTAGTGGTGTTTGCCCTTAAGACTTGGAGACACTATTTGTATGGAGAGAAGTTTGAGGTGTACTCTAATCACAAGAGTTTGAAATACGTTTTCACTCAAAAGGATTTGAACTCTAGGAAGAGGAAATGGATGGAGACATTGGAAGATTATGATTTTGCTCTTCATTACCATCCTAGGAAGGCGAATGTTGTAGCAAATGCCTTGAGTAGGAAGAGTTATGGCCACTTGTCTAGCTTGGGGTTGAGAGAGTTTAAGATGCAAGCAATTATTTAGGATTTTGAGTTATGTCTTGGTTGGGAAGGACAAGGTCCATGGTTGTACAATATATAGGCTAAACCAATGTTTATCCAAAGAATAGTGGAGGCCCAAGTCCATGATGAGTTTTTAGAAAAAGTTAAAACCCGGTTGGTAGAAGGTGAAATAGATGAAAATTGGTCTATGCATGTAGATGGGAGTGTGAGATTTAAAGGAAGGTTGTGTGTGCCAAGAGATGTGGAGTTGAGGAATAAGCTTCTAGCAGATGCTCATAGGGCAAAGTATACCATCCATCTTGGGAATACCAAGATGTATCAAGACTTAAAGAGACAGTTTTGGTGGAATGGGATGAAAAGAGATATTGCTCAGTTTGTAGCTAACTGTCAGACTTGTCAACAAGTGAAAGCTAAACACTAGAGGCCTGCAGGGTTGTTGCAACCTTTACCTGTACCTAAGTGGAAGTGGGATCATATCACTATGGACTTTGTGATAGGGTTGCCAAGAACTAGAAGTAAGAAAAATGGAGTTTCGGTGATTGTGGACCGTCTTACTAAGTCATCTCATTTTCTAGCCATGAAGACTACTGATTCCATGAACTCTTTGGCTAAGTTGTATATACAGGAGATTGTGAGATTGCATGGGATACCTTTATCTATAGTGTCTGACAAGGATCGTAAGTTTACTTCTCAATTTTGGCAGAGTTTACAAAGGGCTTTGGGCACCCAATTGAATTTTAGCACCACTTTTCACCCTCAAACAAATAGTCAATCAGAAAGAGTGATCCAGATCTTAAAAGACATGTTAAGGGCTTGTGTTTTGGACTTTGGAGGAAATTGGGCAGATTACTTACCTTTGGCATTAACAACAGTTACCAATCTAGTATTGGCATGGCACCTTATAAAGCACTCTATGAAAGACCTTGTAGATAGCCCTTGTGTTGGATAGAGATGGGTGAGAGTCGTTTGTTGGGACCTGAGATTGTCTAAGAGACTATGGAAAATATACAACTTATCAAGGAAAATCTTAAGACTGCCCAAGGTAGACAGAAAAGCTATGCAGACCAAAGAAGAAGGCCCTTGGAGTTTGAGGAAGGGGATTGGGTGTTTGTAAAAGTGTACCCTCGACGAGGCATATTTCAATTTGGGAAAAAGAGAAGTTAGCCCCTAGATTTGTGGGACCATTTCAGATTGATAAGAGAATTGGCCCAATGGCATACAAGTTAATTTTGCCCCAACAATTGTCCCTTGTGCATGATGTTTTCCATGTGTCAATGCTAAGGAAGTGTACTCCAGATCCAACTTAGGTAGTGGACTTGCAAGATGTTCAGATTAGTGAAAATACTTCTTATGAGGAGGAACCTTTACGAATTTTGGAGGTTGGAGAACATAGGTTCAGGAACAAGGTGATTCCTGCAATCAAAGTGTGGTGGCAACACCATGGGATAAAAGAAGCCACTTGGGAACCTGAGGAAGAAATAAGACGACACTATCCGCAACTCTTCTACGATTTTTAAGGTAAGCTCGTTTAAATTTTGGGACAAAATTTCTTTTAAGGGGGTAGGATGTAATGACCGGGTATTTTAGACCATGTTGGAAATTATAGTTTGAAAAGTCTTCTTTTGAGTGGTGGTTGAAAAGTCAAAAAGAAAAGTGATTGGAGAATACATGTTAATTTTGGATTGGTGAAATTTGATTTATTGTGTTGGTCAATTAGGCGAGTTGAAAATTTTGCGCCACGTCAGCCTTATAGTAGAAAATTTCTTAGGATTTTAGAAATTGAAAATTTCTGGATATGAAAAACCGAAAACGAAAATGAAAAGTGAATTAATTAAAATTAATTAGAATTAATTAAGTAAAAATTAAATTAAATTGATTATTAATAAAATTGAGAAAATTAAATTTTTGGGTTAGTGTTTAATAAATTAATTTGTGTGTTATAAAAAAAAAAAAAAGAATTGGAAATGAAATAAAGCAAATGGAATAAATAAAAGAAAAAAATAAATAAAAATGGTTGGTTAGGCTTTTGGATATTGGGCCTGGGTTGTGGCTGGATTAAAGGGCCAAGAAAGTGGGCTTTTAAAAAACAAAAAAAAAAAAAAAAAAAAAAAAAAAAGGAAAGGATTTGAAAAAATGGCAGAAATGGGAGAAAGAGAGAGCGTCGGCGACTGCGGGAGAATTCTTGCTGCCAAAACTTTGGCCGATCATTTGGAAGGCTGAACAACGTCCGTTTTGGCTCAAATTTTGAGAAGGTGTTCTACTTGACGAGAGTAACAATTCTACGGTGGCCGATCATGATTTCAATGGTCAAATTCTTAAATCTGTGGTAGGGGAACCTAACCCTAAAACTTTAATGAAATGCATTTTTTCTTGGAAAAACAAATGTAAATCTTGTCATTATGAGTTAAATAGGTAATATTGGTGTTGTAGGAAATTTTTTGGATGATTTGGATTTTTTTTGGAATTTTTGTGATTTGGGGAATTTCTTTTTGGCTGATAAATAATTTTTTTGGGTTGTTAAAAATTATGGGAATTATTGGAAAATTCCGAAATTGTGATATAATTTCAAAATTATAGATATGTGAATTTTTGGGAATTTGTTGGAGTATTTTTGGAAATTTTAATGAGGAAAATTAATTATACTTGATTATTGGAAATTATTAGAATTCTTAGAAAATTCCGAAATTGTAGTATAATTTCAAGTTTATTGATATGTGAATTTTTGAAAATTTGTTGGGATATTTTCGAAAATTTTAATGTGGAAAATTTATTTTATTGGATTATTGGGAATGTTGAAATTGTTGAAATTGTTGAAATTATTGGGAAATTTGGAATTATGGCATTCATTTGCATCATGGTTGTGTGAAGAAAGGATAAAAATTGTGAAAAGTGTATGAAATGGAAAAAGAAAGGAAAAAAAAATGAAATAGTGATGAAAAGTAAAAGCTCGTGTGAGGCGAATTAAGAAGGGAGAAAGATCCCCAGGGTGAAAGACCCAAAAGTTTACCCTAGGAGGACTCCAAATGGGGAGTGTATTTGGGTGAGAACACGTATCCTTCAGTGAAAACCCGAGAATGACAGTGCATTGTATGATTGTATATCATACGTTCATATGCATTTCATCTAATTATTGAATATTATGGAATTGTCTATAATTATATAGATTAATTTATGTGGTTTGATCAATGTTGTTGAAATGCTTCTTTTGTGTTTTTTTTTTTTTTTTTGGAACTTAGTAATCCCCATTATCCCTTGGGTGTTAGGCACCCTATTGAGCAATGTGGAATGCTCACCCCTTCCTTTTTTCATCTTTTAAGATGCAGATATCACTCCTAAGGATCCATAGGTGGGGCAGGGAGGACTTCAGGATGCTCCTGGAGCGGCCTAGTGGAGCGTGCCCTTTTATTGTGTTTGTGGTTGGGACTTGTTTTAGTAACTATGAACTATGGATTTGTAATAAGACCCTATTTTGATTAAGTTGTTTAGTTGTGAACTTTTATTTTTGGACTATAATGATAATTATTAAATCTTGTTGTTTTTTAGTAGTGTTTGGGATATTGTTAGTTGGTGAGAACTCTAATGGAATGTATGTGTAGAAAAAAAAATCAGAGTGTTTTGGTTGATTGCCAGCGTGGAATAGGAGGAACCCTTAGGGTCAAACCTTTAACCTGGGGTCATGGGCCAAATTTTGGGTCGCCCGAAATTTGGGTCGTGACATTCTGTTCTTTAAATGTTGATCCAGGTCAGGAACTTTCTGAAGGCAACAAGCTAAATGACACTGCCTCACGAAAGATGCATCAAATAATTATGGATTGGAAAGAGTTCAGTGCGATCCTCTTTGCTCAAGAACAGGCAATGAAAGCATTAGGGTATTACCAGATTCGTAGGTTTAAGTGTCTTTACTGCTAACTCTTTATTTTATGAAGATTTATTTAGTTGGCTTTGTATTAAATATGAGATTGGATAGGATATGCTCGTAGTAGTTTTAAAACCAAACTTTTGAAAGCAAGGCTTCTGCTCCTATTCAGATGTTGGGAAACTATCAATCTCAAAATGGCTCATCTCATATGCGAAACACCCAAGATTTAGAAGTTTAGCATTCCGATATAGAAAAGCAAACTATTGCATCATTCATATATGATTGGAGGTTTGTTAATGCTTGGAGAAACCATGTGAGCTCTAAGGCTCTTCTCTGTATATCCCGAGTCGGCATTGAGTAGCAGTATGGGCATTTACGCTAGACTCTCACATATTTGCTACCATGTGAGGTTAATAAATGAAAGACTCTTGTTCAATCTCTGTCATAGGATAATGCTTTCTGTGCTTTTAGAAAAGATCAACAGCCTGTTGGTTTTGCTTTAGACAATGCTAGATCTTTGGTCAAATTGGTTCAAAAATTGTTACTAGTGATGGGAATAGTCAAGAAACTACACTCTAAGTATTAGAACCTTATAGAAAAAAAGAGCTCTCTTTAGCCACTACAATCATACTGACACATGTCAAAGGCTATGGATGCTCTTATGTGATACTTTAGAGAGGAACACTGAAATATTTGAGATTCAAGGAAACTCAACCCACTAGTAATCTGTAAAAGACCCCTCATGCAATCATTGGTAATACAATCTCAATCACATCCCCATATATCACTCCTACACAGGCACCTCAATACACATTATCCTCATCCTGATCCTTTTTTTTTTTTTTCATTTCTTTGTGATCTTACACATCGTTAATCCAGATTTCAAAACCTTTTTTTCCATCAAAATAACTTCAGTTTTCTTTAAAATTCCTTCCATGAGAGTTTCTAGGCATAAAATCCAGATTTTTAACAAACTCTTTGCTATTATTTCCCTTCTGGCATGCATTTTCATTATATTCAACTAATTTTCACAGTTTTCTCATTTTTTCCAACAAGCATGAACAAACTTCATGGTGCCAAATAATGGAATTCATTGAACCAACTCATGCAAAAGCAATTTGGGACTTGGTGAAACCCCTACACAAGAAAATTTTTCAAAACTCTTCCTCGCTGCCAATTTTCATTCAACCCACTAACCCTTTAGGTTTAAAATTCGTTTTAGTAACTTTAGAATATCTTTAAAAAAAATTCCCAAAACCTTTATGATTTTCCTTACTTCTTGAACTCGATTCTAGGATGTTATTTGAGTCAAAAATCTTTCCTTAAGGTCGATTTATGATCATCTCTTTCAGCATTCTCTATTTAGGAGAACTTCTGCATACTCAAGAGAATTTTGCAAAATTAAATTGTTTTCTAATATTTTTAATTTAAATGAATATTTTTTTCATTTTTTTTACTTCTTGAAATTGAATTTTAACACATAAAATATTAAAAAAATATGCATTTTTGAGGGAGATATTATTTTTCAAATTCGTACCCACTGTACATGATGGATTGTAGACATCTGACTAGCTGGAGTGTTTTAAAAATACTTTTGTGTACTTCCTGACCCTAGATTCATTTTTTTGTGATATAAAAACTTTGAATGATGTGTGTGCTTTTTTATACAATTTTTTGTGACCTCTTATTATTTTTAAAAAAATCATTTATGCATGTCATTATTTTTTTACCTAATCTGGACCTTCTGGAACTTTTAGGTGTCTTTGCTACAATCTATCATTTGAATGAGTGTTTGGTTTTTGGTATGTTGTTCTAGATATGTAGAAGTTGTTTCCTGAAATTTTGAGTAATTAAATTCCACTCCGAGATATTTTTTTTTTTTAAGAAATTGTTTTGTGATGCTCTCTTTTTTAATTGCATGCTGACGATCTTGTACTTTGTTCGAATTTGTTATTTATTTTTGGAGTCATTTGACTTACTTTGGCTCAATTTTGGCTTTGGTACTGTATATTAGACAAAATAAAGATGTTATATAATTTATACTTGTCCTAACCACTCTAGCATTTTTGGAGGAATCTTATAAATTATACATGTTATCTAGGTACGCTCTCTATCACTTACTTTTCCGAATTTTATGAACATGCATGTTGTTGTGATCCATATCTATGTTTGATTCCATCCTTAGGTGCCTAAATGTCTATTTGATTTGCTCTAATAAAATACATGCCGTATGCTATATTCTTGTGCTAACTTTAATGTTTTGTGATAGCGCTTGAGAGGCAGTCCAAGTACACATCCTAACCTTTCTTTGCGATTGTGATTTGATTTCTTTTTTGGCATGCTAGTTTTGAAATCACCTTAGCCTACCTAGGTACCTTCAATCAAATGATTAATTGCCATTTTTTCCCTTAACTTAGCTAGTAGAGACCTCTTTAGGGCTTAGAGGGGTGCTACCTATTTGAGGTACCTTCCCAATAAGTAACCTGATCCTCGGACCTAGACTTGGGTTTTCAAAGACACATTTTTCCAAAACTATGAAGTCTCTTCTTTAGGGTTTTCTTTCTTGTTTTATTTTCCCTTTCAACATAAAATAAAATAAGTGGCAACTCGAACTTTTCCAAAAGTAATTTTTCATCAATAAAAATGAGTCTTGCCATTGAGTGGGGATGCACATGAAAAATGTGGGTCCACTGTCGGCATCCTTGAATACTCAGGAAAGGAAGCGGCCATAGGAGAGTAGTCAAGTGGTGCTCTTGTAACATGCAATCATGTGCATCATCATTAGATATCCCAGATGGATCCATCTCCCAATCATAATGGAATTTATAAGGAATGCCTTATAATAGGAGACCTCGTCTCGATGTCCACCTCGTGGTAGGAAATGAAGCACAACATATGATGTAGCACTCTACTGATAAATATCAAGCTATGTGTTGATGGCTTGCCCATCCCATGGGCATCTGACAATCCACAAATCCTTTGAATAACCTCTTTAGTCTCAAATCCTAGCATAGTGGGCCACATCTTGGACTCGTATACTTTAAGTCCAACAGGAGCAATATCAAAAATACGATAAATGCTCTTCGGGTCCAGGTGAATCTCAACTCCTCTCACAATGGATATATGATTCGGCCACCCATGTTGTAAGTCACCCTTAAGTAGAATGCTTATACCAATGTTTGAAAAATCGGCTCAAAAATCATTACAATCGGCAACCAGCCTATCCAAGTGAATAATCCCTCAAATCCAAAGTGTTAAAGCTATGGAAAATTGATGTTTATCCCTGAAACTACCCATCTCTGAGCAAAATGTTGATTGTACCACTAGTACTCCTCCATGGTACTAAACAAGGCGGTGTCAAAACACCCCTTTCGGCGTGCCTCTGGCTGAGACGACTCAACTGGGTGCTTATCCTGTGCCCTAGAAGTTGCGAACTCTCATCTAGGAGCCATGGAAGACGGTGCAAGGAGAAGACGCATGGAAAATGGACAGAAAACGAGCCCAAACAAGTTGTGATGCATGGGAAATACACAGAGTCCACCTGAAACTAGTTGTGATGCACTGAAAAAGAAGAAGAAGAAATGGGGCCAAAATTTGAAACACTAGTCTTCAAAGCCCTCAAATCTCCCTCAAAATTAGGTCAATCAATCCGAAAGACACCAAAATCAATCTTCTAAGCCAAAATCGATCAAAACCCTTGAAGAATGGAGGAGAATAGTGCAAAAAAAAATAAGCGCAAGAGGCTCTTAAAATTCCCAACCCTAACTAACCAGTCAACTAGTCCCCAACCCGTCGACCACTTGGTCAACACAGTCAACGCCATTTGACTTTCCATTTTTGCACACTTTTTCATTTTTTAATTCTCCTCCTACCTTTTTTAGTTGAATTCCCCAATTTTTTATGGCTAAGGCCAAGGGAATTTTGATTTTTTTTTTTTTTTTAATTTTTTTGGTCAAAAAATTGACCATTTTCTAAGTATATGTCTATATGATGTTCTATATAATGCATATGACATGAATTTCAAGTTATCAAATAGGTATATACATCAAGTATTCATAAGCAAACATTTGATCATAAAGTAATCACCCCTAATTGTCTTCTAATATCAACAAATTGTTCTTCACTTAGAGGTTTTCTAAAAATATCGGCAAGTTGATCTTTAGTGCTTACAAACTCAAGTGTTATGTCACCCTTTTGTGCATGATCTCTAAGAAAATGATGTCTAATCTCTATATGTGTAGTCCTAGAGTGTTGGACGAGATTCTTTGATATACTTATGGCACTAGTATCATCACATTTAAAAGGTACATGCTCAAAAGATAAACCAAAATCACTAAGTGTTTGTTTCATCCAATGAATTTGTGCACAACATAAATCGGCTACTATATATTCGGCTTTTGTTGTAAACAAAGCTACTAAATTTTGCTTCTTACTATTCCATGAAATGAGTGTCCTAAGAAATGACAAGTGCCACTATTGTTTTTTCTTTCAACCTTACAACCAGTAAAATCGACATCCGAGAAACCAATTAATTCAAAGTTATCACTCTTAGGATACCATAAGCCTATGTCCATTGTTCCTTTCAATTATTTAAGGATTCTTTTCATGGCACTTAAGTGAGATTATTTAGGACAAGATTGAAATCTAGCACACAAGCATACACTATACATAATATCAGGTCTACTAGCAGTCAAGTATAGTAAAGAACCTATCATGCCTCTATACATAGTAGAGTCAATGGATTTACCTTTCTCATCCTTATCAAGCTTGATGGATGAGCTCATTGGAGTCTTCATTGTCTTGTCTTCCTCCATGTTGAACCTTTCGAGAAGATCTCTTATATACTTTGCTTGATTAATGAAGGTTCCTTCCTTTAGTTGTTTGATTTGAAGTCCAAGAAAGAAGTTGAGTTCTCCCATCATGCTCATTTCAAACTCACTATGCATGAACTTAGCAAAATCTTCACAAAGAGAGACATTAGTAGCACAAAAATGATATCATCAACATATATTTGAACTAAGAGCATATCCTTTTCTTTGATTTTTATGAAAAGAGTTGTGTCAATTTTACCCATTTTAAAACTTTTCTCTAGAAAAAATTGCTCAATCTTTCATACCATGCGCTAGGTGCTTGTTTCAAACCATAAAGTGTCTTTTTAAGCTTAAAAACATGGTTAGGAAAATTAAAAATTTCAAAGCCAATTGGTTGCTCAACATACACTTCTTCATTTATAAAACCATTAAGAAAGCACTTTTCATATCCATTTGATATAAAATAAAGTCCTTAAAACATGCAAAGGCAAGTAGCATCCTAATGGCTTCCAACCTAGCTACGGGGGCAAAGGTTTTTTCATAATCTATTCCTTCTTCTTAAGTAAAACTTTGGGCTACTAACCTTGCTTTGTTTCTAACAATTATGCCATTTTCATTCATTTTATGTCTAAAGACCCATCTAGTTCCAATAACACTTTGATTTGAAGGTCTTGATACTAACTTCCATACTTCACTTTTTTCAAATTGATTTAACTCTTCTTGCATAGCAATCATCCAATTTTCATCATCTAAAGCATTATTTATATTTTTAGGCTCAATTTTAGAGATAAAAGCTAGATTATTGCAAATTTTTTCTAGGAAAGGATCTAGTTCTTACCCCACTAGATGGATTACCTATGATTTAATCTTATGGGTGATTGATGACAAACTTCCATTCTTTAGGAAGGTCTTGGCTTGATTCACCTTCCACTTGTTGAGGAGGGGGTAGTGCCAATGGTGGCCTTTCTTCCTTGGGATTCACTTTATTCTCTTCTTGTTGTCTTCTATCTTCAATTTACAATCTTCCCAAGTAGGTCTCCAAACCTAAATAATCATCAACACTCTTTCTTTCTTGGAGAGAATTGTTAGATTCGTTAAAAAATAACATGGATGGACTCCTCTACAACCATGGTTCTTTTGTTAAAAACTCTAAAAGCTTTACTTGAAGTTGAGTAACCAAGGAAAATTCTAACATCCGATTTTGCATCAAATTTTCCTAGATTATATTTGGTGCTTAATATAAAAAATTTGCATCCAAAGACTTTGAAATAGCTAATGTTGAGTTTCTTGTTTTTTCAAAGCTCATAGGGAGTTTTCTTAAGAATGGGCCTTAATAAAACTCTATTGAAAACATAACAAGAGGTGTTAACCGCTTCGGCCCAAAAATATTTTGATAGGTTGTTTTCATTTAGCAGGGTTCTTGCCATCTCATGAATAGTTCTATTTTTCCTTTCAATTAGCCCATTCTGTTGAGGAGTTCTAGGAGCCGAAAAATTGTGGTCAATTCCATGCTCATTGCAATAATTTTCAAAATCAACATTTTCAAGTTCTCTCCCATGATCACATCTTATACAAGTAATTGCAAAACCTTTTTCATTTTGAACCTTATTGAAAAACTTTGAAAACTCATAAAAGGCTTCATTCTTTTGACTTAAAAACAAAACCCACGTGTATCTAGAGAAGTCATCCACAATAATATAAGCATAAGACTTTCCGCCAAGACTTGGTGTCCTAGAGGGACCAAATAAATCCATATGCAATAACTCAAGTGGCCTAGTTGTGGAAATGAAGTTTTTATTTTTAAAAGAGTTTTTTATTAGATTTCCCACTTGACAAGCTTCACAAACTTTATCTTTTTGAAAATTTATTTTGGGAAGGCCTCTAACAAGTTCATCTTTGTCAAGTTGGGAAATGAGCTCCATGTTAGCATGTCCCAATCTCCTATGCTACAAACAACTTTGAACATGCATGTTTGAAAAGAATTTATCATGGTCATCATATTTTGAAATATTTATAGTGTAAACATTATCACATCTATGGTCCATGAAGATGGTTTTGTCATTTTGAATATCCTTGATAATTCAATGATATGCTTCAAGAATCACTTTAAAACCTTTGTCATAAAGTTGACTAATGCTTAAAAGATTATGTTTTAAACCATTTACTAATAAAACATTTTCAATAAGAGAAGATGTGTCATTATCAATGTTGCCTTGACCAATGATTTTTCCTTTTGCATTGTCTCCAAAGGTAACATATCCTCCATTTTTCTTTATAAGAAAAGAAAACTTGGATTCATCTCCGGTCATGTGTCTTGAGCATCCACTATCCAAGAACCACTTATCCTTCTTTGAACCCTACAACACACAACTCAAGTTGATTTAGGTACCCATATCTTCTTGGGTCTTTGAGGTTTAGTGACCTTGGATTTTTCAACCCAAATCATTTTAGCTTTTGCATTTAAATTATTTTAAGAATCATTTCGTAAAGTGGTGGAAGGACTTGCACTTGTGGATTCCTTTACAAAATAGTTCTTAAAATACTTTTGATTCTTTGAATATTTGAATCCTAGCCCTTGTTTGTCAAAAATACATTTCTAGCTAGCTAGGATCATTTCAAAAGATTTTTTTTGTTCATAAGAAAAGATTGAAAGAGAGGAGGTCAACTATTCATTTTTTTTTTCTTAAAATCTCATTCTCTTTTTCAAGACAAGTTTTAGAATCTTCAACATTTGAAAATTTTTCTTTTACTTCTCCAAGTTCTTTTTCAAGTTGTTGAACTTTCTTTTTGAGAGAAACATTTTTCAAACCAAGTTTTTCAAAATCTTCATACAATTCTTCAAAAGCATCATGTATATCTTCATCACTAATATTAGAGTTTACCTCATTAAGTTCATTTATTTCCATGAAGAACATGTTTGCCACTTCTTTTTCCTTTTCTTCTTTGGAGGATTCGTCTTCACTTTCACTCGAAATGGCCATCATTGCCTTCTTCTTTCTCTTCTTGGCTTCACTTTTGTAGAGAGGACAATTATATTTAATGTGTCCCGGTTTCTTACACTTGAAGAATGCTAAGTCCTTTTTCTCCTTCCATATCTCCTTGTCACCGTGGGATGAAGATTCCTTTTTCAAGGAGTCTCTTCTAGAAGTGAACCTTCTTCCTTTAAACTTTTCACCCCTCATGAACTTGTTGAACTTTTTTGGGATGAGGGCTAAGTCTTCATCTTCTTAACTTTGTTTTTCTTCATCAACTTCTTCTTCTTCCTTAGTTGTAGCTTTGAGAGCTATGCTCTTTTTGTTTTTGTCTTCTCCTTCTTGTTGCTTCTTTACCAAATTGATCTCATATATCACCCATGACCCTATGAGCTCCTCCAAAGTTAGCTTAGTCAAGTCTTTGGCTTCTTAAATTACAGTGACCTTTGCATCCCACTTTGATGAAAGTGACCTCAAGATCTTCATCACTTTCTCTAATTCCTTGTAGGTCTTTCCCAAAGCTTCAAGACCATTGACAATGTCAATGAACCTAGTAATCATCTCAACAATTGTTTCAATATCTTTCATCAAAAACAATTCATAATTATGAACAAGTAAATTGATTTTTGACTCTTTAATTTGGTTTGTTCCTTCATGAGTCACTTCAAGTAATCTCCAAATTTCTTTAGCTGATTTTCATTGACAAATTCTATTATATTCATTTCTATCCATAGCACATTACAAAGTATAAACGACCTTAGCATTTAATTAGAAATTTTTTCTATCATGCTCATCCCATTCTTGTTAGGGTTTTGGAACCATGACTCCATCAACTAGTTTTGAAGGAAAAGTTGGGTCATCTTCAATGACATCCCATAAGTCTAAATCAGTTGATTGTAAAAACCAAGTCATTTTAGTTTTCCAATAACAATAATTAGTTCCCGTAAAAAATGGAGGTCTATTGGTTGCAAAACTTTCAATGTGAGATGAGTTTGATGTATTAGTCATATCCTTTTAGACGATTAAGTCTTAAACAAGAGGCATAGCTATGATACCATTTGAGAAAATAAAGGCTAATCTTAATAGAGAAAAACACCTAAGAGGGGGGGTGAATTGGGGTTTAAAAAATTATTTTTCAAACACAATAAATTTAAGCACAAGAATCACAAATATAAAGAGATAAGGTTAGAGAAAGTAAACTCAAGTTTTATAGTGGTTCAGCACATCCTTGCCTACATCCACTCTCCTCAAGCTCCTAATCGAGTGAGGATTCCACTATACTTAAAGCTTCAACCAAGCTTCTAATCACCTTTACACTTGAATTCCGGCTGTAATGGGCTCTTACACAATTCTCTTCAAGTCTTTACTCACTTGAAGGTTCTAACACTCAAATAACAAGTTTGAAACTCTCAACCTAGCTCAACAAGGGCTTAATTACAATTTAAATGCTAGGAAGAATCACAAGGGTGCACTAAAGAATATGAAAATGGAGATTTAATGCACCAAGAAAATAATGGGAGCTTTTAAGGAAATAACAAGTAGGTAAACAAATAAATGCAGGTGTTCTCTTTCTCATAAATTAAGTGGAGCTCTCAATTTATAGGTTTCTAGCCTTGGGAGCAAAATACCAAAAAGACAGCCTCAATCGATCAAGCTTGGGGTTGACCGATTCACTAACCGTTAGACATTAAATGCATGGAAGGTGACCGTTAAGCCTCGACCAGTCCTTGATCGGACCTCAACAGGGAATACATATCCCTCGATGGGGAAAGCAAGGCTACTAAAAGAGAGAGAATATTTTGCATGTCTTGATCGGTGCCTTAACTGGGAAGGGTCAACTGGTCGATCAGTGCTTTAACTGGTTGAGACGGTTCACCAGTGCCTCGACCGATTCACCATTTTTGGCCCAAAAACCTATCTTTTTATGGCATCTTTGCTTCTAACACTTAGGGAAGGTCTTTAGGTAAATTAATATTCAAATTTTGAAATGATTTACCTAAGGTTCATTTGATAAAACTCGGGTTTAGATGGAAATGTTACTTTAATGCATAAACCGAGTTTTTAAAAATGCATGAAAAGATATGAAAATCCTAAGTGCACCCATGCATTCATCTTACATATGTTTCCTATAATTAAAGGTCTTTTAATTGTCTTTATCGTGCATCTATTGGGTCCTTTGATGAATTTTCCAAATTAACATCTGAAATTCTTTATAATTCAAACCAATTTGTTGTTATCAAAATGCGATTAGGATAACCCTTGGGCTAACAAGTTTAATCACTCAATTCACTCCTCATCCTTCCTCCCCCAGGTGTTTTCTTTAATTTAATTAGTCTTGTTTCATAATTAGTATCAAATTTAAGCCTTTATTTAACTATCTAAGAGGATATGGCTAATCCATCAAACTCACCCCATATAGAAGGGTTTATCGACCACCTGACCCTTATTTTTTTCAAGAATTGACTATTCCTTTTTGAAAACTAGAACAGCATGGTTATAAAATCAACTGATTTTGATCTTCCGGATGTCTTTAAAAGTGGCCTCCATGTTCAACAAAAGTAGAGAATAGAGTGGTTGTTCCAAAACCAAGGCAAGAATGGGATGAGCTTGATAAAAGGAAAGCTTAATTGAATGCAAAATTTATTTATTTCATACATTATTCTATTGATAGAAATGAATATAATTGTGTATGCCAATGTGAGTTGGCTAAAGATATTTGAAGGTTTCTTAAAGTAATTCATGAGAAAACAAATCAAATAAAAGACTCTAAAATCAATATACTTGTTCATAGTTATGAATTGTTTTCTATGAATGATGATGAATCCATTTGATGATATTTTTACAAGGTTCATTGATATTATTAATCGTATTTAAGCATTGGGGAAAACCTATAAGGAATCGAGAAGGTGATAAAGATATTGAGGTCTCTTCCTAAGAATGGGAAGCTAAAGTCATCCTCATTCAAGAAGCAAAAGACTTGATCAAACTATCTTTGGAGGAATTGATTAAGCTATTAATGACTCATGAGATCACCATTAAGAGTCATCAAAAGGTAGAAGGTAAGAAGAAAAAAAAGCATAGCCCTAAAATTTTCTACCATTAAGGAAGAAGATGAAGAAGATAATGAAAGTGAAGAAGATGAAGAAGATAATGAAAGTGAAGAAGATGAAGATGTAACCCTCATCATTAAGAAGTTCAAGAAATTCATGAAATTTGAAAAGAACAAAGGAAGGAGATTCAATCCAAGAAAAGACTTTTAAAAGAAAAAAACAACATCAAATGGAGATAAATAAAAAATAAATAAATAATTAAATTAAATATGCTACAAGTGCAAGAAGCCTAGGCATATTAAATTTGATTGCCCTCTCTATAAGAGTGAAGCCAAGAAGTGAAAGAAGAAAGCAATGGTGGCCACATGGAGTGATAGTGAAGATGATTTCATAATAGAAAAAAATGAAAAAGAAGTGGCAAACATGTGTTTCATGGACATCAATGAGCTTGATGAGGTAAATTCAAACCCAAGCTATAAGGACTTGCAAGAAGCTTTTAAAGAACTCTATAGAGATCATGAAAAACTTGGTTTGAAAAATGTTTTACTCAAAAAGAACATCCAAAGTCTTGAAAAAAAGCTTAAGGATTTGCAAGCAAAATTTTCAAATGTTGAAAATGTCAATAGCAAATGTATGCATTGTGAGTTTGAGATGAGCATGATAGCAAAGCTCAACTACTTCCTTGGAATTCAAATCAAAAAATTAAAGGATGACATCTTCATTAACCAAGAAAATACATTAATCTTCTCAAAAGATTCAAGATGAAAGTTGCAAAGACCATGGGAACTAATTAATGCCATATTCATAAAAATAAGGGCAATGATCACATCTTTTGCTTAATTTCAACATTAAAATCACCCTTCAACTAAGCAATTGTATTCATCTTCTGTATACCTAGTTTTCTACTATTTTCTTTGAGTTTTTGTATATTTACAAGCATATTTCATGAATTATAATGACCTTGAAATCCTCTTGGAATATCTTGAATGCAAGGATGATGAGTAAATTGAACCAAAAAAATGAAATTGCAAGGATTTCTTGAATGCAATCCCGTCTAACCAATAAAATGTTTTAAGGTGGTTGAAAGGGTTAGAATGTCTAATTGTGCTAAAAGAAATTTTGTTGGATTCCTCACTTTTCGAACTTAAATATGACCAAATTTTAGAATTTTTGGAGGTTGTTTTTCTAAGGAATAAATTGGAAAACCGCAAGTGAAGTTCTAACACATGAAAGCACCACCAAAGTCCTCAACACCTACAATTGAATTTTTAATCTTAAATCTCACATGATTGTAGCACATGAGAGTATTTTAATTGTCTTAAAATAAATGGATAAGCTAGGCCAAGGGTAGGAACTAATTCCAATTGAATCTTGAGCCCTTGACTTGCATGGGAAAGGCCTCTATAGAGAAGGAACTTAGGACTACCTTAGGAATGATATAAAAGGAAAGAAGAGCAACCATTTTAGGGGTTTGGATCTTCTCCCTTAAGTGAGGGTTCGGATCTTCTCCCTTGAGGAGGAGTTCTTGCATGTTCTTGCTCAATTTTTGGAGTCAACCTTGGGAAAATGAGATCTTAGATACACTTGTGTTTTTAGGTTTTCTTTTTTCTTCTTGCTTTTGTTTAGTTTCTTTTTCTTGAATTGGTTTTATTTAATGCATAATTGAATTTTATTTTATTTTTTTTATCATCATTGATCATTGTAATTTTATATTTGATTTAAGGTTTGATGTTCAATTTCTTGCTTTTTATATATTTTATTCTTTCAAGTTAATTTCCATTCAATGTCTATTCAATAGTTATTTAGGTTAGGGAAAGGATGCCTTAGGGTTTCCTTTCCTTCCATTAGAATGGCCTTATGCTCATAATGTATTCAGAATTCAAAGTAGTTTATCATTATATTCCTTTTATTCAATAGAAAGTGTCATATCTCAATATTGGACAAATGACAATTATAAGGTCTTAATAGGTATCCCAAGCACTTAATGAGAAAGTCATTTAGACAAATAGATAAGATACTAGGCTATGAAACCATCAAATTTGACAATTGGGGATTATAAGGTCTCAATAGGTATCCTAAGCACTTAATGGGAAAGTCATTTTGACTTGGGACGACCTATATTGAGTTCTTAATGCAATATTTAGACAAATGGTTAAGATACTAGGCTCAATGAAACCATCAAATTTGACAATTGGGGATTATAAGGTCTCAATAGGTATCCCAACCACTTAATAGGAAATCCATTTTGACTTGGGATGACCTTTATAAAGCCCTAAATACCGCAATTGGACAAATTGTTGAGATATTAGGATCATGAAACCATTGAATGTTTATAATTAATTAGAGATTAAAGCTTAGGGTCCCCCATAAGGTATCCTAAGAACTTAATTAAAGAAGTCATTTCAACTTGGAACAACCCTATGTAAACCCAGAACAACAATTTTCAAATCATTAATGCTTTAGGAAAAATGAGGTGAACATTGGGGATTCAATTGATAGGCAAACACTTACAATGGAGTTATTGACAATGAGAATCATTCCATGGTAAGAAAGGTACCTTAAGGATTTCTCCTTCCTCAACTATTAGTTACAAATTAGTTGAGTCTTTTTAACCAATTCTTATTTTTCGCATAACAAGCCAACCACTTTCTTGCCCAAAATAAGAAATCAAGAAAGAGTTTTTCACCACCATTTCTTTTTGTTCTCTTAATCTTTACAATTAACCTATATTCCAAGATTATTTTCTTGAGGTTCGGCACCCAACTCACCAAGTTTTTTTTAAAAAAAAAAAAAAAAAGCTATAACCACAACCTACACAAAACCATCATTTTATTTATACAAATTTTGGTGCGCTCAGGAATTTCAATGAGCTCATCTATCAAGCTTAACAAGGATGAGGAAGGTAAATCTACAAACTCAACCATGTATAAAGGCACAATAAGCTCTTTACTTTATTTAAACGCAAGTAAGTCAAATATCATGTTCAGTGATTATTTGTGTGCTAGATTTCAATTTTGTCTTGAAGAATCTCATCTAAAATTCATAAAAAGAATTATTAAATATTTAAAATGAACAATTGATTTAGGCTTATGGTATATCCTAAGAGTGATAATTTTGAATTGATTCATTTTTCGAATGTCGATTTTGTCAGTTGTAAAATTGATAGGAAAAGGACTAGTGGTACCTGTGACACTCACTAGTTTCATGGCACAAAACTTGGTTGCATTGTCTATGGTAGGAAGTCAAACACATAGACGCCAGTTTATGTTGTGCCCAAATTTTTTGGATGAAACAAACATTGAGTGATTTTGGTTTAACTTTTGAACATGTACCTATTAAGTGTGATAACACAAGTGCTATAAGTATTGTGGACCCCGTATTTCGGCTCATGCGTTTCCCACTCGATGGCGAGCTCAATTTTTGTTTGAAAATGATTTTATTTGATTATGAAAACTGACTTGGAGTCGCCACTTATTTTTGTTTTATTTTTAAAAGGGTAAACAAAATAAGAAAGAAAAACCCTAAGTGTGACTCCTTATTTTGGAAAAGGTGGCCTGTGAAAAACCGGATAGGGTTCGGGGGTCAGGTTACTTATCGGGAAGGTACGGTAAAAACCGTAGCACCCTTCTAAGTCCCTAAAGTCGGGTCTCTACTAATAAAATGAAGTTGACGTGGCAATTGATGAATCGAGCATGGATACCAAATGAATATCACTCAAAACGAAAATAACTGAATGGATAGGAGAGACAAAGAATGTACCTGAGTGATGAACCGATTTACTTCAATGAAAACAAATGTTAGCAATTAAACACAGGATAATCGTATGCATGTATTAGAGTGGAATAAATCAATCATGTATAACAATCATATCAATCAATCCACCAATCAATCATAAAATCACGTATGTGGGGCTCCCACCAAAGCCCGATTAATCTTGCATGAATTAATATCACAAATTTCATTATTTAGGAATTATGAAAATTGCATTCACGCTTATGTAAAATTAACAGAAACATGAGATTATTTGAAAACCGGAATGGAATTAAAACTGTTCGAGTGAAGACTGGATTTTTGAAATTTGTTTGAAAATTGGAGTATTATGAATTAAATTTCAGAATTGGAATTTTGGAAGTTAAGTTCACAAATTGGATTTATTTAAAAATTGGAATTTATTTAAAGATGGAATTTTCAAAAATAAATAATTAAGATGAATAAAATAATAACAATAGCGAAAATAATAATGATTAGATAAAGAAATGTGAAAAATGGAATTTTGAGGGATTATTTAAAAATGGGATTCTTTTAAAAATGAATGAATCAACAAATAAATGGATATAATAATAATGAAAGTAATAATGATTAATTAAATAATGTGGAAATTGGAATTTCGAAAAATTGGATTTTTGAAAATTAGATTTTGAGAATTAAAGTTTCGGAAATTAAATTTGGAAACTGGAGTTTTAAAACTTATTTGAAAACAATTTGGAATTTTTGAAAAATTAGTTGAGAATTGAGATTTTGGAAATTAGATTTAAAAACCTAAGTTTTAAAAATTTTATTTGAAAACGTGAAGTGGAAATTAAGAAAAGGGGTGAGAGCATTTAATAAAAAAAAGAAAATGGGTCCATTGTCTGCAGGCTTCAATATTTTATAATGGGTTGTGTACTACTTTGTTGACTTTTGTTTTTTTTTTAGTTATTTGTTTGTTTTTGCTTCAGCCTTTGCTAGAGACCTTCACAGTAGAGAAGCCCATTTTTTGATTTTTTCGAAACAGCGTTGAAATTTCTGGGCATGACTGGTTATGGATGGAGAGACCCATTTTCAGGCGACATCCGTGGCCAAGGTGGGTGGAATTAACAGAAGTGAAAAGCATGATTTCGGGCATCAAACTCAAATAAAACAGAGACAAAAATAATTCCAACAACACCAGAATGAAGAAAACGAAATGAACTATAGCTCAGTCAATGCAACTCACGGATCAGTTAAATATGCTCTTTGATTCGCACCTGGAAAATCCCGAAAATCCCTTTTGCTGAAAATCCTTTTTCAACCCCTCTTTCCCAGCTCCTCTCTCTCTCTCTCTCTCTTCCCGTTCCTCTGTCCTGCTCTCCAAATTTTTTTTTTCTTTTCAAAGAATCCTCTCAACTGCTACCCGTTTTCCTCTCTTTCACCCAGCTCAAGCTATCTCCCTCTCCAGCCAGCTTTCTCTTTTCTTCACTTGGTGCCCTTCTCCAGATCACTTCTTTTCTTCCTTCACTTCATGCGGCTATTCTCGGAAAAGAAATCTCTCAAGGTTCCCCTCTCTCTGCCCGTCTTTCCCCCCTTTTCCCAGCTCCTCTCGTTTTCCTTTTCTTCCTGCCCCGATCCGGAAAGCTAGCACCTGCTCCCCTGTTCCCCCACTCTGCCCGTCTGGAGCCCCAACCACCGCCATGGCTCTAGTCATCTGCTTCGACACACGTCTCCATGCAGCTGCTGTTTCAAGGAGCCGGTCCCCCCACTCCATACACCCTCCTCCGGATGCTCTCCAAAAGTGGCGGGAAAAGCTCCAAATGACTAAAACAAATATAATATATGTAGAGAAAAAAAAAAACAAGACCAAAAGAGGGGGTCTACAAGTATATCTTAAAATCTTGTGCAGTACTTTAGAACTAAGCACATTGAAATTAGGTCTCACTTTCTTAGAGACCATGCACAAAAGAGAGATTTATTTACACTTGAATTTTTAGGCACAAAAAAATAACTTGATATATTTACTAAACCCTTTAATGAATATCGTTTTGTTGAAAAAAGAAAAGAATTATGAGTTATGTCACTCTGAATTGATCATTTGTGTGCACATATGTCTTTATTGTTTTATAATATGCTTGTCCATTATTGTATTTGATATTTGATGTTTACTCATGGCTTTTATAGTAGACTGAGCAACGGTTACATAGTAATATTGCTAACTCTTGAGAACCTCATTTATGCTGATAATTTTGGTTACTCTTGAGCACCTCCTTTATAATGTTTACTATTTTGGGGCATCTCTATAGATACCTTGAAATAAAGTTATGTTATGCTATGAGCTATGTGGTTTGAGCAATATACTACTCATGTGTTTGGCTTAATTCTTTATAACATAATATTAATTAACCTACTAAACCTGTTAGCTAACCCCTATTAATAACTTTTTTAGATTCAAGTGTGTTGCCCTTTATGGGGAAGTGCAAGGTGGTTGCTCGAGTGTTTGGAAGAGCTCCTATGACTACATAATATTTCGATGTGAGAACAACCCGGTTCTTAGGTATGAAATGAAAAGACTCCAATATAAATTTATATATATATATATATATATATATATATATATATATATAATTAAATATAAAAAAATATAAATTTATAAATAAAATTATGAATATTTTTTCATACAAATACTTAAACATATATTATCATTTCTTTTATATCCTTCAATATATCTAAACTAAATATATTATAATTTTAATATTGATGTGTTTTCAAATTTTATATATTATTAAAGAATTTTGTAAAATATATTATACATATGTTATTTTTTTAAAATTATTGTTTTATCATTTATTGAAGTTTTCTTCAATATCTCCGAGTTTTCATCAAATTTTATCTTACCGAATTTTTTATAAAAAAAATTCGCCGATATTTTTTAATATATCGATATATCCATAAAATTCAACTATTAATATATTTATAAAAAACAATATTTTCATCTTCACTCTTGCGCTTCTTTATGCTCGTGATTAGACTTTCACAAAGTGTACTATTTGCTTCTATTTATCTCTGGAAATAAAACTAAAACAATAAACGGAGACTAAGGGGTTAAAGCATTAACCATTGGGTAATGGGCTAATACAAGTTTTCACTCCATTAAAAAGACATCTAAAGAACCCTTCAAACTTCCATGTTTGAGTTCTTGTTAGTGTCACGAACAAATGAAAATTTTCACTCCAAGCTTAATTGCCTGGTAAAAAGTCTTTTTGAATGAAAAACGTAGTAAAGAATTAGGCATGACCAAATGGAATGAAAAATTAGTAACAATTAAAGCATCTGCAATGATAAATGATAGGTTTGTTGTTTGTCATTTCCGTTGATTGACGAATGTATCACTGAGGAGGGCTTTTTATTTTATAAAATCTCAAGTTCAATCTTATCGTGATGTAGTATTGCGAATTAAGAATAATCATGAGTCTTGACATGTTCAATTTCAACAAGCATAAGCAACAAGCAATAACTAGAAATTAAAAATTAAAAATCACTGAACACTAAAATACAATCTGGTCCATGACATCATGAACCCCCAAAAGAAGTGGGAAAAGCCAGAACATAGTAACTACTGGCTTGTAGAATAGCAAACAAGACCACCTTCTACTAGTGTCATAACACGACATCAGCAAGACACTGGTGAATCCTTTCATACAATCTGTGGTTAAAACTTAAACCAACCTGACAAACAACCATACAGCCCGTAAATGAGTAGAGGCACAGGTCACAATAATGGCGTCATCAATCTTCTCATTCATCAGACTGATCAGATTCATCGGAATCCTCCTGAGATATCACTGCTGATCCTTGTTCCTCATCATCTTCTTCGCTTATCCTCACGGCTCTATTAGCAGTCATCTTGGTCGGTGCTGCAATTTTGCTTGCCCTCTGTGAGCGTGTGTTTATTGCGCCAGTAACCTTAGGAACAAAAGAAGTGGGTGACAGTTCTTCAGAGGAAGACTCTTGATTTTCTTACTCCTCGCCTGGTACGAGCAGGCCTGCTCGAGCATGAGACTGGTGTTGGTTGTATTTCCATGGAATCATCCACATCAAAGTTCAAATCAAGCTCTAACCTTCCTAGAATATGCATTGATGGGGAAAACATTGTTACTAGGCGATAACTACAAAAGCAAAACAGAATTTAGAGTCAAAAAAGAACAGTCCATCTAAAACCTTCATTTCTTATCATTGTTGTAACAGATACTATAGTAACTGGAACTGCCACTGAGACAGCCAAAACAAAATAAACTTCCAGCTGAGTGTGGTTATTCCATAGGGTCAGATTTAGGAAATGGTTCAAAAAGAAATACCAGCTCTTTGTTTAAGTTGCCATTGATGTTGAACTAATACCACAATGCCAACCATGGAATACAGCCAACAATTTGTTGCAGGAAGTGATTCCTCCTATGAATTGTTGGTCTGTCTTCTCAAACTGGAAGTTAAAAGAAGCTTTTGGCACCAGTTCCATGGTTTAGATTTCCAATTATGCAGCCTAAACATCAGTTCAAAGTCTACTTATGAGAAGGAAGAATTTTACCCAAAATACAATTTGCCTGCTCTTGGGATAATTCCTGATCAGGTTCTCTATCTATTGCCTTGAGACGTTCAGCCGTCCACTTCAACTCTTTTACAACCTCACATTCTGCAAATGCAGATTCAGCTACACGATTTAAAAGCCTCCTCGTTAACTTTATTGCCCCTTGTTCCGATAACCAGAAATGAAGCAACACAAGTACTCTACATAGTGCTGAGACATAGGATTTCTGGGCAGTTGTCTTCTTTACATGAAAACTTACCACCTAAATAAAACATCCAAACGGAAACAATATAGGCCCATTATATCAAAGTATCCTTTGCACAGAATTTACATCAAGACTAGGTACACCATGGTAACCAACTACAACTCACCCATTCCCAATAGAGCATGGATCTATCTGGGTCCACTGTTTGATGCCAGATTACAATATTAATGAGATTACAACTCATTCCAAAATAACAAAATGAGCTTTTATAAAATGCAAATTAAAATTAAAGATACAATAGCCACAATTTTCTATTTTTTCTCTTTATTTTATCTGTAGTTTTTTAATATCAAATTTTCTCTTAAGGTATTGATATATTTCTCAATTTCTCATTATCTCCATCTATCCAAAGTGTATTGTCCATATCATAGTTGTTAACTTGTAAAACATGTCATGTATTGTTTTTCTATTTTTTTTAATCATGTAACATATCGTATAATGTATCGTAAGTTTTTTTATATGGCAAAAAATAAATAGAAAATATTATTTATGTGTGAATATCTATTAAAAGTATGGAGTATAGAAGATAGTAAGATCTGTAGGGTTAAACCATATTATATGCTATGAAAATATTGAATGCTAAAGTTTTGACAAGTTCAAATTAAGAAAATATAACTTTAATGTATAGATTCATCAAATAAATCCACAAAAATAAATTTTTCAATTTTTAACTATGATTTTTAATTCCAAATTCTAACTAGGCATATGCATTTATTGTGTTGTTAATTGATATATATATATATATATATATATATATATATATATATATATATATATATATATGTGCCTTTATATGTCATCTTCAAAGTTCTAGTTTTTCAAGTTCTTCATCATTCCTTTTCCACCAAAAAAGAAATACAAAAAAAAAACTAATATATTAAGTAAAAAAATTTATTCACTAATCACGATCATTTTCATTGTCACCATTCAAACCAATTAAATGAAAATTCTCCAATATGCATTGTAAAATTAAACTTACTTGACTTCTAGTATAGCATCTAACAATAAGAATGCAACGTTTCATATAAGATTATTTTACTTATTTCTCCTTTTTACGATCAATTTTTAATCTTTTAGTATATTTTAAACAATTAATATAATAAATTCTTTTAACAAAAAAAAAACTAATTTGATTTAAAAAAAAAATTATAGAAAATAGTTGAAAATGTATGTATCATTGTATCGTAATATCACGTATTTTATTGTGTATTATATTTGTATCATAAAATACACTTTAAAAGAAGATACAAATTGTGATATGCATCGATTTCCATAAAAAAAAGTATCGTTCATTGTATTGTATCATGTATCATAAGTTTTTACGTATCGTGTACTGTAAGTTTTTAACAACTATGGTCCATATACATTCCTGATGTCTTTATCCAAATTTTCCACTTTTTCGTCCTTGATTCCTACTATCTTCATAAATTAAACATCATAACATCCATAAGGAAGATACTAGTCACAGGTTAAAAACATAGCACAAAGTGTGAGGATTGAAATATTCAACTCCTTGCCATCTTTCATAGTCAAGAAATATCCATAAGCCAAGTGAATCTCACAGTTTTAAACTCTTACCTCTGCAGCTATGCGGATGGCAAGACCCTCCTCCCCACATTCAAAATCAAGTGAAGGCTCCGAAAAACCATCAAGCACTTCAGGCAGTTCATTATTTTGGTTTTCATTCTGTTTTTTAGTCTCTTTTGCATATAAGGGAGCTTGCATCATCTGCAGCATAAAACGTGATGCCTGAACTGCAAGCTTACGCATATTAGACACCATAAAAGGAGATCCCCCTGCACTGGTATTGATCCCTGGCCACATTGAACGCATGACAGGCATGAAAGATTTGGATATACATTTCTGCATTTAAAGAATAAGAAGAAAAAAAGGTTGAAAAATTAAATTAGAAAAAGGGCCATTAACAAGTACAACCAATGCCATGTGTAGTAATATGCCAGATACAAATATAAGAGACATCACATCCTGGAATCCATGTTACTTACCTTGTGATCGGCTGAGAGTGATGGGTCTCAAAGAATACGGATAGGCACCGTTTCAACCTGGTCAAGCCCTCAAAAAGATATCAATACAAATGACTAAATAAAAAAGAATTAAGAATCAGATATAGGAAGCCACAAAGTAACCCACCTCTGCAGTTCTTTAGTTTCATTACTGAAATATAGGATTATAAGCTTGCTCAAGAATGAAGGATGTAATGAAGCAGGTATGCTTGGATAGTTCTCACTCAGAAGAAGAATCTTTGCAAACCCCTCCCCTAGGATAGCTTGAACTGACTCATTCTCATCCATATCTACAGATTTGATCCAATCATTTACGTTGAGTCCGGCATATAACAGATCAAGCAATTCAACATTCCAATCCTCATTCATATCACACAAATTAACAGGACTAAAGGTCATCTTATTTTCATGAACCAGTGATAAGAGCTCCAGCCCCATTGCTCTATCTACCTCCTGGGGACCATGCCACATTCCAAAATCAATCAATGCCTTACAAGCCACAATACTAATTGAAGAAGGGCCCTTAATAAAACAAAACCTCAACTGTTTTACTAGTTCCACACTTGGCTTCCTCTCCAGCAACCCAAAAAGGCCAAGACACCTGGTAGCAACCCTCCGCACATCCAAGTGAACATGCTTTGCCTGCATTTCATAGTCCATATAAATGTTTAATACCTTCCATAAGAAAAGGAGGATTGAGAAAGATATAGCTCAGTGCAAGTAACGATCCAAAAAACTGTTTCACTGAATTCATACCCCTGGAAGCAATAGGGATTGCAGTAGCTCATCAGGTTCAATGGATTTCCCTTGCATCCAACGGAATGATTTAGCATTTTCCAAGAGAAGGCCAGTCACAGAAAGGCAGTGCATCCAGTGCAGGAAATCTGCTGTTCTCTCCCTACAAGGCTGAGCAAGCTCCTCTACAACGCCAAGAAGAACTTCTTCAAATTCACCAGCGGCAGCATGGACTTTCCTTGCCAACCCTGACACTGCATCAGCCCACTCTCGGTCACCATCAAGATTTACCCCATCTCCCATGACAACTTTGTTCCCATCTTCATCCACTTCATATTCAATAGGCTTGCGCAATAGTTCCTGCACAAAACCACTGGCAACCTTCCTGTTTGTAGCATCAGAGAAATCGAGCATAGCACCAAGCAATAGTAGCTGCCGAGATGCAAAACAATAATTTGATCCTGAAATTATCAGATAGTAGAACATTGTAAAGCTAAATAAAAAATAAGAACTAATGCTTTGTTTGGGGAGCATTTTCCAAAATTGTTTTTCGAAAATAGTTCTGAAAAAACAGTTTTTGAAAATTGTTCTCTTATATTTTATATAACAAAAGTTTATTTGAGAATTTAAAATCTTCTTAACTTGTTTTTTATATTTTTAAATATGTTTTACAAATAACTTTTATATATATTGCTTCATTTTTAACCATTCTTTATATCTATATAATTAACTTTTAAAACAACCTTAAAAAAAAAAAGTGAATATTACTAAAAACAACTAAGGCTCTGTTTGAAAAGTGTTTTCGAAGATTATTTTTTAGAACAATTTTTTTGAAACTATTCTCTAATGTTTTGTAGAACAAAAGTCTGTTTGGAAAGCTATAATGTTTTTAACATGTTTTCTATGTTTTAAAAATAACTTTTATACATATTGCTTTATTTTTAATCATTCTCCATATTATATAATTGTTTTTTAAAACCCTTAGAAAACAAATGAAAACAATTAAAAAATGCTTTCTAAAAATACCATGTTTTCTATTTTAAACAAAACTATTTTTTGTTCATAAGAACCAAAAACTGTTTTCTTTTTATAAGAATAAAAAATTGTTTTCTATTTTCTAATTGTCAAATGTGTTTTCCCTTTTTTTCTTTTTAGAGAACAAAAAATTGTTTTCAAAAACAGTTACCGAACAAAGCCTAAAAAATATTCTTTAAAAACACCATGTTTTATATTTTTTACGAACAAAAATTATTTTCTGGGTTTTAGATGTCAAAGATGTTTTCATGATTTTTTATTCTGAAAAATAAAATACTATTTTCAAAAAACTGTTTTAAAACTGGTTTTAATTTGTTTTCTGTTTTTAAGAATAAAAAACTATTTTCTATTTTCTAATTTTCAAACATATTTCCTATTTTTTTTCTAAAGAACTAAAAACTGTTTTTGAAAATAGTTAGCGAACAGGGTTTAAAAGATGTTCTCTAAAAACAACATATTTTCTATTTTTATGAACAGAAAATTCTTTTTTGGTTTTTAGATGTCAAACATGTTTTCCTAATTTTTCATCCTGAAAAACAAAAAATTATTTTAAAAAACAATTACCAAATAGAGCCTAAAATGTTAAGCTCAAATCAACCATATGAACTACACCCACCAGCATCAAGATGAGCTTTGACCAATTCTACATAGTCAGAAACCATTGCAGGAAGAACTCTCTCTGGAAAGTCATTATTGTCTGATGCTTCTGCTGCAAACACTGCTGCTTTGGTACCCATTGTTGCAGCAGCATCAGAGCCTCTTTCCTGCTCAAACATTCATTAAATCCTCAGATAATTGAGATGATGTGTAGGTAACTTGAACCTCAGTATGAGTAACTTCCAGCCTAGTAATTGAATTACATGGTGACACTCACTAGATGTCAAATAGCAAACCAGGAACATTATAATGTGTTCCCAACCAGTTATGCATGTGATTAACCTTCAATTGGCATGTTTTGTTATAAAAATGCGGTAAAGACGTTTTCAAGCATTAATACCATTGCCTACCAAGAAAACAAAAAGATTCCCAAGAAATAGGATAAGTAATAAACCTTGCTTCTTGCAAGAGGTTTCTTAAAAATGTTTCCTACAAAAATCTTAGTATTAATGCAAAGATTTTAAAAAAATTAAATTGAACAGCTTACTTGTGCTTTCATCTGCAAATTCCTACATACGGTTTTCCAATAAAGAGCAACCTCTGCTTCCATTAGTTGGATTCTTGGGATGCAGTGGCCTGATTCTCCTGAAATAAATATGCATAAAACATTAAGATGCTGCAAACTGAAAGTTATGCTTAGATAATCAAACTGAAAGCCGTGTTTTAAAAGGCTATCAAGCCTCGAGCCGAGGCTCTACAAATTAGCCTTGAGGCTATAGCCTCAGTTAAGGTAATTGAAGCTCAAGCCTCACCCTATCGAGGCTTATAGCTTTGAGGCTACAGCCTCAAGGTGGTTGAGACCTAAGCCTCAAATATCCAAAGGCTTTTCGACCTTTATTGGCTTTTGATACATATTTTATAAAAGGCTCAAGTCTCAATATTCAATGAGTTTTAATGGGTTCTATCATCTATGCTTTTGTTTATATAAATTTCCTGAATTATATATCAAGTCCCTACTTGGTTAAACCTTTTACAAAATAAAGGTTTACTTAACTTTCAGTTAACTTTTAAAATGGAAGGGAAAAAGAGTTTGAGAAGAATAAGGGAATTATTGACACTCTTAGTGGTTGATCTCATATATAATTTAATTATTGATAAATGAAAAAAGATACCACTACAATTGGTGGATGAAGAAGAAGAGGTATTGGTGAATATTAACACAAATGAGAGGGAGAATATAGCAATTGGA
The DNA here is from genome assembly GCF_004353265.1 of Vitis riparia. Lineage (NCBI taxonomy): Eukaryota > Viridiplantae > Streptophyta > Magnoliopsida > Vitales > Vitaceae > Vitis > Vitis riparia. The sequence goes on from NC_048437.1 coordinate 15,923,493, forward strand.
TATTATTATAGTCCTTGGAGGATCCTAGTGATAGTAACAATAATGTTGAAAATGATTTGGTAAAACCATGAGAGCTAAATTTTAGGAGAGAAAAAGGAATTAAACTAGAACTATTAACAATGAAAAATAATTAATTTTATCATTATGAAGTTTATGTCTTTTTTATTATTCAATTTATTGTGATGTTATGAGTAAGATGATAATTTTTCATTATTCATTTGTTTGAGGCTTAAGCCTCATTCTACCTCAAGGCTTACGTCTCACCTCATTTAGGCAAAACACCTCAAAACCGCCTTTAGCCTTTAAAACATTGGATTAGAGTATTCAAAAGGTTCAAACATGTAACTTCCTCATTTGCAACCCAACCACTGCCACCTAAGTCAAGCCTTTAGGGCTCAATAACGCTATTATAATTATTATGTAACCATCAAGAAATTCCTTAATTTGACACGATGAACCTAATATTTAAGGTGAACATATAAGTAAAAACATCAATAAGGCACTTACTTTATAACAATATAAAACCAGGTGTTCAAAATCTTTAATCTTTAAAGAAATCTAGGTATGCATTATATATTTATGTATTACTCATACTGTCATACACCATATTATGTGAAAATCTTGTATCATAAAGTTGCTATGGAAATATAAGAAATGAAATTCTCTGCAAAATGTTTGGCAACTAGTACAAGAGTGGCAAAATGAATAACAAAAAAGGATATATCACATTTAGAAAAGGCCTTTATGAAATTCCAAGGTTTTCGTATCTCTTTCTTTTCTTCATTCTTCTCAAGTTTAACTTTGTTTGCAGTTGATATAACTGAGGTATCTGATTCCCCACCTTAACACCTAAAAACATGCAGCACTGATCCTTGTTATTTTCTGTTGTAGTTAACTACCTTGGGGTTATCCAACATTTGCAAATTTCTTCAGAACCCTCTTATCTTAGGTAAAAATTGTCAGGCAAAAGTTTCAAACAGATAAACTACCATCCTAAAATCTCTCTTGAGATTTTGTTCTTCTCTTCCTTAATATTGTAATGTTCAATCCTTTTCTCAACCACCTAATACTACTTTACTGTCCCACTGCTCTCACAGAAATTTTCTCCCTCTCACAGCTTCTCTAAAAAAATGATCAATCTTATGTTGCATGCTAGGACCAAAGATAATGAGATTTATCACATTTCATCTGTTTTTCATTTTTTATTTTTTTTTTTGAAACTAATGTTCATGATTTTCTTTATGTTGCATATAATAATCCATACAGTATTTTTCCTTCTAAAAAAGGACAATCAGTGGTTGGAAGAAGATTTACTATTTCAACTCAAACAAGGCATTGTAAACTGTTTTTTTTTTTTAATGATTCTTTTATGTTATTCATGTTATTTGTCTAATTTAAGGAACCATAGTAGACATAACACTTTTTACAGGGATTTTTTTATCTTGTTTCTAATGCAACTTGAACATGGAACCCCACCATAGTAGAAATGTTTTGATTGTATTTTTCCAATTTCATGGTTTATTCTAAGTTGAGATAGGTTCTGAAGATATTTTTGAACAACTTACTAACATAAATGTAACATTACAAACACCACATCACATGTGCCCTCACTTCTACTCAGATTAAAAAAAGTTATTACAACTCTTAAGAATCTTTATACTAGGCTGATTTATACAATCTCAATGTGGATTACCCTTGAAACATTATAATCCTAACCCTTAACACTACTTCAAGAGTTCACACAACTCACATAACCACTAAAGTATACAATCCTAAGAACGGTTTAAGAAGTAAAATAAATAATCAAAGCTTGAATAGAGAGTAAACTTTCAAGCTAATTAGCCATCCTAACCAAGTCAAATTAAATAATGAACCAGCTTGGTCTCTGCATGTGCTTGGATGCTCTTGCATCAAACACTCCAGTCACTATACACCGAAGGCATGCTTCAGTTAGCACAGTTTGACAATATTCTAGTGTACAATATGCCCAACCTAAAAGATATAGTATAGAAGACAATGGACTTGATGCACCTCACAATCTAAGTAAACAGTCATATTGCTCCCTAAGCTTTCTTTAAATCCATATTTGTTGATCATATTGATGTTTGAGGGAGGTATTACTCGATTAGATCAGCTCATGCTGTCCCAGCCTTTCTTATCCATGAGTACACAGGCATTAGAATAGTTAATAGAGAGATAGAATTGAAAACAATTAAAGGGAAAAATTCTTTCTAACAAGTAAGAACAGCTATAAGTTCTTCCAACCTTCAATTTCATTGCTGGTTGATACTATGAACTGCCGAATACTTTGATCATCCTGCAATTGTATTGCCCCGGCTTTTAGGAGAGCTTCCATTACAGATTCTCCAACCAATTCATAGGTTTCAACATCAAGATACTTGAGAAGCTCTATAGGGTCCCCATTGCAGCATTTAACAAGCCACTCATCCTTCAATAACTTCAGACACTCCTTTGTAACAGCTGCAGAACGATCAGTAAGTCCTCTCTGAAGAATAATTGTCCTAACTTTGATGCTACCAAATGAAGCAAGATGAAAAGTAAATGTTAGATTAATGAAATACTAATATTGATGCAAGATAAAACGCTAAGGTTATAGTCACAATACCCCCAATCATAACTTTACATCTCTGCAACTACTAGATATTACCAAAAATAGTTTTTCAGTTACAGTTGAATGAAAGAAAATTTTGTATTGCAATCAAATAGAAAAATGGAAAAAGAAAGTCTATATGTCTACTTGCAATAATTTATATTAATCATCATTTACAATATTCAAAGTTACAAACTAATGTTGTGAGAAAATTTGAGAGGAAAAACTAAGAAGGGTGGAATATTTGCAGGGATAAGTCAAGTTACCTAAGACTTTGGAGAGGAAATTTATTAGCAAGAACGTAGTATGCTGCTTTGCGTACTACCTCACTCACGTCAAGGGTATGATCAAAGATTGCCACTGAAGTAGCATTTGAAGGTGGCAAAGATAATACTATCATTTTACGAACCTCCTGCAAACACACCACATCTGATACCATCTTAGCTATGTACCATAAAATAGCCAAGTACCAGCAAAGGTAATGCTATTGTTTTGGCAAAAGTTAATGTTACCATCTTAACAATGTACCAGAAAAAAAAAGAAAAAGAAAAAACATTAATTTCAAAAGTTCATTCAGGAGTGAAATTTTTTGTCAAAAATTTGTGCTTGATAGTATCCTTCAATCTTCCAAGAATGTATATACATAGACTGAATCCTCATTATAGTGATTTCAATTCCCATGAACTGGTTAGAGCACTCACAGCATTATGCTCTAAAGGCAGTGCTTCAAGGAATAAATCCAGGATATCACTGTTTTCAGAATCATTTGCAAAGCGTGCAAGAGCCCTAACTGCAAATGCACGGACTAAAGGAACCTTATCCCCCACACGCAGCTTCATGCATTCTATCACCTCATCCCAAAGTTCATTGCTTACTTCTGCATCATCCGGCAGTCACATTATAATCTACAAAATTAAGATATTCATTAAAAAAAATGATTAAGAGAGAAGGACAGGGAGAAATTGGTTTGAAACAATAACTTCTCATCTAAAATCTTGGCTAGTTGAATCAAATTTTCAACATAAATTCAAATGAAGTGAGCCTCTACAGAAGCTTCTGAAAAAGTATTTTACAGACAGAAAAGATAAAAAAGACAAAGAAATTCAGGCATATGGCAGAAGCACTTCTCATTTCTAACAGAAGCATATCTCATTTTTCAAAGTAAACTGAAACCCACTTGTTCAAAAATAGATTGAGGCAGGAAAACCCTTTGGAATCAATTTCTGTGATTAAAAAAAAAAAAAATCTAAGATCAATTTATTTGCCGATTTCATAGATTTAAAAAAATGGAATTTTAAAATTTGAAGAATTTATCACAATCCAAAATATAATAGGTTACTGAAAATGTTCAAAGTCCCAAAAAATAGGTTCCCCGATACTTGTCCAAAATTTTTAAAAGCCCAGCTAGAAACCAAAATGGATTTCCTCCATTTCGTTGGCAACCAAATGGGAAAAAAACATGAACAAGTACCTCGGAAATCATCTGACAGGCCCGAAAGCGCGCAGTCCTGTTGGCAGCAGTGGCAGCATTAAGGAGGAAGCGGAAGAATTCCTCCAAGAAAGCGGTGGTGAAGTCACATTTACTCGCAAAGGTTGCGATAAATCTGACCGTCCTCTCCGCGGAGTATGTGCGTCTGGGGAAAGCGAAAAGGGGAATTAGGGTTTTGGAAAAAGCGGAGAAGAAGAGGGAAGATGAGGCAGCGGATCGGAGGGTAGAGAGGTCTTTGAGCTTTCTGATGCGAGCGGCGTTTGAGGCTCCGCTTTCGTCTAAAACCCTAGCAATCTTCTGCATTACCGCCTTCTCTGCTTCCATGTCCACCACCATATCTTCTTCCTACTCCGTTTCTTAAATGCTTAAATGCCTTTTTGCATTTTGCTCCTCTTTCACCTGTGCTTTTGAATTTTGAGGGGGAAGAGAATCCAAACCCAATCCTCAGAAGGCCATCGTTGGGCTTTGGCTTGGGCTTGGGCTTGGGCTTCCTAATGTGGTAAGCCAAAAGTTTGTTTAATCCTCTGATTCTGAATTAAGAGGTGAGAGGCATCTTTGGTGTACATGCATATGCAAACGTAAATGTAGGGGACAAGTCCCTGGTTGTCGCTCTCTCTCACCATCATCCCAAATAATGACAATGACAATAATAAAGTGTATTAAAATAGGGCTTGAATTATAACTAATTATTTTGAGATGAATGCATCCAGAGAAAGAGAGTGGATGTGATGTCAGGATTACAGCTCGTAAAAGAACAGACCTCCCATTAAATTATATTAAATTGAGTGGTTTTTATGTTTGATATTAAATAAATCATCCTCTTCCTACTTGCCCTCTCAACGCCCTTCGGGCGTCCTTTGTAGCTAGCAGTTCTAGTTCTAGATACTGTATTATTATTTATTAGACTAAGAGTCCGTTTGATAATAATTTTAAAAAACGTTTCCAATCTTCATAATATTTGAATAATAAAAATTTTTAAGAACCCGTTTAACAGTAATTCTAATAGAAGTGTTTTTCTTAAAAGTGTTTCCTTCTGTAGTATTTTCTTAGAAAACATTTTTATAAGAATCAAAAAAAATGATTTTTTTGATAATATGTTGTATAAGTAAAAAAAAAAAAAAACACTTTTAACATTAATAAATTATCAAAATGGACATATATACATTTATATTGTTAAAAAAAACTAAAAATAATCTTTTTTTATGATTTAAATAAAAAATTTACAAAAAGAATTAGATTAATAAATAAATATCAATCATGATATAACAAATTATTTGATTATATATTAGTTTAAAATTAATAATTTTTTATCACTATAATAAAATTTTTAAAAATATTTACAAAAAACATTTAAATCAATAAAAAAGAACATTGAATAAAAGATAATTTTCAAAATAAAACAATATATGATTACCTATTTATTTCTATAAAAAAAACTTTTCTAATTAAAAGTATATAAGAAGACAAATGTTTTCATAGCAAAAAAAAGGGAATATATCTTATAGAAATAATGAACCTAACAAAAAAATGTTAAATGACTAAGATGAAATATAAAAAAAAAAAAAAAAAACAGAAGAACTACACATTAATAAAATGAACAACAATACCAAATTTTATAAGAAGTTTACCACCAAAGCTCATTTACTAGTCTCAATTTTTAGAGAAAGAAATAATAAAAAGTATCAAAAATGGCATAATGACTTTTCAATGCACACATAAAGCAAACCAACATCTCTTTCCTCTTGTCAACCAAACAACTAAACAATATTAGGTAACAAAAATATGTCTCCATATAAGAACAAGAAACAACTCCAACCCTTAAACATGTTTATGTTTAAGCCATGCAATCTGATCAATTGGGTCTTCTAATGCAACAAACATCTCTCTATTTTCCTTGACAACCATGATATCTGTGGCTTTCATATATAACTCAAAGTCATTCTTCACTTCAGGTATGCCACGTATGATTTTCATCACTTCAACAATACTACAACCTGGCTTATCTCCTCTACATGAGATAGAAGACCTATTCTCCACAACACTACAAATGCACTCTAACTGGATAGCCACAAGCTCAAATTTGGTTTCATCTCTTTTCCTCTTTCTTTTTTCTTCATTCTTTTTTTCCATAGAAGGTTGAGTAGTAGCTTCAAAACTATGGGAGATAGTATCAAGTGACGGATTGCAACTACAGTCATTTTGGCCTTCTATTATATTATCTTCGTGTTCCCCCACCTTAGATGAATCATCAACATCTTGTCCTACAAAGCCTTGTGATGGTGCCCAAGCTTTTTCACCAATAGCAACAATATCTTTGAAAAATATGTCTAATTGCTCAACATTTTTCATGTCTTTTGTTTTAAACTTTATTGCTTCAGGATTCTCCTACAAGAGTATTTAATTTATCATATTTCATAACCAATATATAAATTTATCAAATAAATTTAATGAATAAACAAAACATACCTTCAATTTCTTATCCTACCATTCATTGCTTGCATTGATGGTTTGTCTCATAAGATCCCACCCAAGGCCAGTCTCTTTCCTAATCAAGGTATTCCAAAGTTGCCAATCCTTTTTAAGAGATCGAACTTCATTTATTCTTAAGTTGCCTATATTGATAGTTTCTTCCAATCAAAATTGTTGAAGGCTTTTATCACATTTTTCCATCCCAACTTGCTAAAGTGACTATTTGGTCTATTTCCAGCCAAAGTCTCAATCACACAAACTTTGATAAAAGCATCCATTGTAATACCATCCCAATAAGCCTTGCTTTGTTTTTCACTTTCTTCACCACTTGGTTGTTGTAATGGTTGAACTATATTCCTAGACATCCTCTACTATATATATATATATATATATATATATATTAGAGAAATAATAATTTTCAAACAAAGAATCACACAATTAAAATGAACAATAAAGAAAGAATTAAGGAACAAAACATCAAGAATATATGGTTATCTAGTGTAAACAATGTTTGGTATGATTAAATTTTTTAAGTGTAAACTCAGTATTGAGCATCATATAGGCAGATTTTGTAAAGCATAATAAACAAATAAGAAAAAGAAATCATCAAGTGCAATATTCTTGGTTGAAAAGAAATCCTCATTGGTAGTCATATCAGTCTTAATATCACTCATCCAGGCAGTTGAAGTTTCTATCTAAACTAGTTTCAAAAGAAGTTTAAGAAGAACTAGATACTTTTATATTTAACAAACACGTCGTTTTTCCTGCTAATTTAATACAAGCTCAGGAAAATAAACTTCACAAACTTTTGTAACATTGTCCAGCTGGATTGCAACTGATAACCAAAGTTCCAACTAGTCCTCAACCAATATAACACCCAAAAAAAAAAAAAAAGATAGATGCAGAAAAAACATAGACTCTTCAAGATTTATAAAAGAATGAACTATATTACCCCCTTTGGATGTATAAAGAAGTAGAAAAAAAAACTTTCATTTGGAAACTGGTAGAGAAAAAAACTTTCAAATGGAACAAGAAAAACTTCAATCAATATAACATTCTACAAGAGACATTTTCAAAACCCAAACATTAGCCAAACATGATAATTATAGAAGATAACCATTTGATTAGTAAATGATTTTAACCCTAAACGGCACCAAAAATCATAAACCCGAACCAGAAATAGTTAAGGCCAAATGGCACCAGAAAAAGTTCAGTCGAGACAACATTCCATGAAAAAATTTTGAAAACCATATGTATAAAGTAGTTTCTTCATTATCATAATTCAGTGGAACTACATAAAGCTAAGGCAATAATTTGTCTTAGCTTTGTCAAACCATATGTATAAAAAAGGAAATGGATCAAGGCATTTTCTTTTGGATAAAGAAAGTACAAATCCAGAGTGCCCAACTCTATTCCAAAACTAGAAACTCACTCCTTATACCAGAATATTTCAACATGAACTTCAACTTCCAAGAATCAAAAGGTGTAAAATACCGACTCTACTAGTCAATACAGTTTGCAAAATTCTTCACTTTCAAAGCTTAATTATAAAAAATTGTCTGCCATTAGACTAAACAAAGCATCACAGCCTGTCTACTCAAAGTAAAAAGTGATCAAATTCCTCCCAATTTTGCCTGTCAGCATTGTACATGACATGTGCATTAGGAATTCCACCGAAGATACAAGTCATGGATTCCTTGTAAGTAGATAAGTTGTTTATATTCGGTTCATGGACTTGGGTAATCCAGTAAAGACTGTAGTGCACCTAATTGGAGGGATAGCTGTCAAGATAGGTTTCCCATGGTGAATGCACTAGTGTATGTGAAGCACATTGGACATGACTAATGGTGAATCATGATTCAAGGCTATTAATTGTCATGATTCACCAAGCTATTATACTACATGGACTCTCAACCTTGAGAGGATATTGAGCTTGTGCCAAAATCAATTGGAGGCTTTGATTTATGGATGAGACCCTAAAGTGGTCATATCACTATTGATGAAGGTTGGTGGCAATAGGTATTCTTAAAAGAGGCATCATGTTATCTCATAGGATTGAGAGAGTGTGTCCCCTTGGGTGATCTAAAGGACATATGATCATGAAATGTATGGCCATAGTAATTCCTTTAGTGGAATTTGACCTATGCTCTTTGGAGGTAGAGTATGTCATTTGATCACATAATAAATGGGATATATAACTCAAGGATTTGAGAGGTAATCTTGATAGGTGATAACACTACCTTGTTATATTACAGACACCAGTTCAGGGGAGTTTGCATGCAATGGATAGTAGGTCATGGACTCGAGCACTTGGTGTCTCGTTATAATATACATAAGGTACTAGAGTGCAATTGACTCTCTATAGTGAGATGTTGAGTCAATTTCAAAATTTGATTATGAAGGAGCCAATACTCCTATGAGTCCCAATGATCCCCGTTTTGAGCTCATATTCTTTGATGACATAGTTTATGAAGATTGGATGAGTTTTTAGTTCACTTTTGTGCATAAGGGCATTTCAGTAATTATACAAGGTTGCACAAGGATAAGTGAGTGGTGTCTCTAGATTAGGCTAATTGATTAATTAGGGTCTTGTATGGTTAATTAATCAATTAGTAACATTTTTGGGCTGGATTAAGTTAAGCCCATGGTGGGCTTAAGTCACTTTAGCATAGTAGGAAGCCTATAAATCCCCCTTTAGGGGTTAGGGTTTCAATGTCTTGCCATTTTGTACCTATAGTTCCGAGAGAGAACCCTAGCCTCCACCCTTGAGATTTCCACCATCTTAGTGGCTAAACACAAGGAAGAGTCATCGGATGAAAGATCTTGGGAATACGAAAAGTGCACTAGAATCACACAAGTTGCATGCACGAGAACCACATAGGATGCTCACAAATCGCATGCACAAGAATCGCACGTGGTGTGCATAGGCCACATGCATGGAATCACACGGGACATACACGTGGGTCGCAACATGAAGAGAGATTCTCCAGTTTTTCTAGACATGTTCTTTACAACAAGGAATTGATCTAAGAACATTCAGATTTAGGTGTAAGCACTTTTTCTCTAGTTTTTTTTTATCCTAATATGGTTTTTGAAGCTATTATTTTTCGTTATTTTAGATCTAGAGAGCCCTCAGGATATATGCATGCACCCTATGAGATTTAGAGCACAAAAATGGAGTAATCCAAGTTTCCTAACAATATTTTCTTTTAGTTAATTACCTGCATGATGTATATAACCTCAAGCCAATTTCAATCCATTTTTTGTATTTATTTATATATTTTTTTAATAATTGTTGGCAACAACATTTCTCCATGAAACTTTGTAGAGTAGAATTACTACTAAGATTGAATTCAAGTTGTCCATCCATTCATTCATTTCCTATTTATTGTGTTTGACTTATTTATTCATTTGTTGTTTATTTTTATATTTATTTATTTTACTCACTATGTTTGAGCATATGAAAGAGAAAGTTAATCTGTAATTTTATTTGGCATGTATTATTCAATTAATGATTTAAGTGTCAAAGTCAATCTTACTTACTTAATAGAGACCAATATATTTGAGCTCATAAATCCCTTGTACCTTCCCATTAGATAATATAATCCCGAATTCATCATTTGTTCTTAATTCATGACCCTTTTTTAAGGTTTATTCGAGATCCCATAGGATTTCAACCGTGTAGGGTTTTATTTTTTATTTTATGTTTTCTTAAAAATGAATAAAATAATTGCAACTTCAAATAAAAAATAAGTAAATAAATAATAGCACCATATGTATACCACCAAAATCATTATTATATTGAATATTTAAAATAAAGCTAAAAGCATAATTATTTACAATTAAATCACATACATGGTTTCCATATTCCATGAGTGAAGTTAAAGCTCCATACCTTGTGGATCAAGTTTTAACCAAGAATGCTACCATGTTCCATATTCCATGGGTAAAGCAAAAGCTTCACTAGGGACTTGGGAGTGATGATGCAGCCTCCACTGTCTGTAATCCTTGTGGAGCAAGTTTTTACCATATTCCATGAGTAAAGTAAAATTAAAATTAAGTAAAAGCTCCTACTGTGGGGTGACGCGGTCACCACTTCCCAATCCTTGTGGACAAAGTTTTTGTACCAAGGAATATTTGTGGGAGATAAAGCATGTCCACTCGCATAAAATTCCTTATGCCCAAAGTGCTCTTTATGAAATGCTAATCACTTTCAAGTCCTTTGCTCGCCCACTACAACAACTTGACAAATTCTAATGGAATATTATACCAATTTTCAAGACTACACACTTGTTTCACACCCCACCCCCACTCCATTGGATCTCATCAAATCAAATTGTGGATTTGGAGTATACCTTGGATTTTTATTTTATTTTTAATTAAGAAAAATGTTGCCAAAAGTAAATAGAGGGATAAAGAATTATAGGAATAATGAAAGGAAAGCAAACTATCAGTTGCATTGTTATTATTATCATTTTTTCTATCATCTTATTAACATATTAATTTTTTTTTTTTTTTATCATATTCCATCATCTTCTATTATGTAAACAAATGGTGAATCCCACAAAATAAAAGAAAAAATTTAGAAAAAGTATATTTTCATATACTGGTATAAAAATAATTATAAAATAAAAACCCTTTAAAAATAATTTAAATTTTATGTACTCACCGGTCAAAGATAGTACCTATATTATTAAAAGATAATGTCTGAATAATTAAAAATGGTACCTTTGACCAAAAAGTACATAAAATACAAATTATTTTTAAATAATTACTTGAAATTTTAATTAAGTTTTATGTACTCACGGGTTAAAAGTACAATACCTATATCATTAAAAGATAGTGTCTGAATGGTTAAAAATAGTACATTTGACAAAAAAATGTATAAAATATTAATTATTTTTAGATAATTACTTAAAATTTTAATTTTGATGTTTTTTTTATATGAGTGTATACAACACACTTTTTCTTTTAAATTCAATGAAATCTTATCACATACTTGGATTTATTCTTCATCTTTTTCTCCTATGTAAAATACAGATTTTAAAAATGTATAATTTTTAAATAACTTGTATTAATTTGATTTTTTTCTTATTGGTTAAATAAGATCTTCTCTTTTCATAATATATATGAAAAAGGATTCTAGGATTCTAGGATTCTAGGATTTACTATGTTTGGTAACTGTTTTCTAATTTAAAAAACAAGTTTTACAAACTTTTTACAAAAAGTAGTTTTATTAGAATTTATTCAAAGTAAGTTGTTTTTTTAGAATAATTTGAGGTATTTTTTTAAAAAAAAAAAAAAATTGGTTAGAGTTTTAAAATAATAATTGAAGAAATAAAAAATACTTAAAAACTTTTACATTGCATGTAAGTGTAAGAAAACCATTTTCAAATAAAATTTGTTTTTAAAAATTAAAAACCATATATGTTTTAAATTATTAATTAATTAAATATTTGAAGGTTCAATTTAATTTTTTTTTAAAAAAAATAAAAAAAAGTAATAAACTCAATATAAAATATAAAATATCTAGTATAAAAAATATATATATGTTACATTTTTAAAAATCATTTTAAACAAATTCAAAATTTGAGGTAATAAGATTTTTTTATATTAAAAATTATTATTTTTTAATGTAAATTACTATTATTTTTTATTTAAAAAATAAAAAATAAATATCCATAGGAAACTATTCTAATGCATTATTAATAAAAATCATATTCTATTTGAATCTTTTTTTTTTTCAATAAATGTATTAACTGGAATCATAGAAAATATTTTTCAACTTTGTAGGATGCTGCTGTACGATACGCCTATTCTTTAGAAACTTCTATGCCTTTCCCTCTGTTTTAATAATTAAACAGGATATAAAAATGTTAGAAAAGAAGAAGAAGAAGACGATGACTTTTTGCGGTTATAAAATGCAGTTGTATGGACTACTGAATAATAACTAGTAACTAAAAACAGAGTATCAGCATCAGAAGGTAGGCCAAAAGGTATGACATCTCTCTCAAGACCAGTTTTTTCTTTCTTTTCTTTCTTTCTTTCCCTTTTTTTTATTTTTTTATTTTTTTTTTATTTTTAAAGTTTAAAACATCTGTTAAGTCTGAAATTCTCTGACAGAAACTAGAGACGCATAGAGAGTATTTCAGGGAAATCAGATAAAGCGAGAGAGATGGGAGATGAAAATGAAAAAGAAGGAGGAAGGAAGAAGGTGCCGGTAGAGGGAAAGCGGAACATCCTCATAACCAGCGCTCTGCCTTACGTCAACAACGTTCCTCATCTCGGCAACATCATTGGCTGTAACTTCCCCTTCTCTTCCTTTTTTAATTCTTCTCTCCTTCTTGTCTTATAATTCAATCCAATCAATTGCTTTGGTATTCCTTAATTACTCTTTGCAAGTCATGATGCTTGCTTGGCTACTTGGAAAACTTTTTTTTTTTTTAGTATATGAGGATGTAGGATGAAGGCCGCAGCACAAAGTAGAATAATACTGAATGCATATATTCAGGAGATCAGGTCAAGGTCTGAAGAGTGGGGGTCTATAGGAGGAAGTCGACTAAGGTGGTTTATACATGTCTGACAAAACACACTGATAAGTAAGATATGAATTAATTCAAGTATAAGGCGACACAATGAATAGAGGAAGACCATAAGGGAGCTGGCTCAAGATGGTTAGAAAATAATAATGGCTTACCTCGATAGAGCTGAATTGTGAAAAATATTAAGTTAAACTTGTTCCTTAATTTTGAGTTCGTTTCTAATTTTATCGAAAATCATGTCAGCTGTTCAGAGCATAAGGTTATGAAAAAAGAGAAAAATGTGCATGCTTTTGCCATTCTCTTTTGTGTTAGTACCTTAGGAATCTAGCATTCATGTGTTTGCTTGCACCTTTTTAACCATTTTCTTGGCTTGTTATCCACCTAATCACTGGAGAGACTTTTGTGGATTCTCAAAATTCTCTCATTGAAAATTCATCCCCTTTTTTTTTAACTATATTTCCTTGGCCCTTTTCCAGGTGTTTTAAGTGCTGATGTATTCGCCCGTTACTGCCGCCTTCGTGGCTACAATGTGTTATACATATGTGGGACTGATGAGTATGGGACAGCAACAGAGACAAAGGCCATGGAGGAGAATTGCTCCCCTCAACAAATTTGTGACAAGTAAACTGCTCACCACATCTGTTTTCTTTGATTCCCTATAATTTAGTTGTGAAAGATTTTCTTTCTGTTGCTCATGTGGCAAATTCTATTGATGGCCAACCTTGTGGTAGTGGACACTCTTTGAAGAAAGTTCCATCTTGAGTTTTGCAAGATGTTAGTCGTTTAATATCTTTCACATCTTGAGGCATGTCAGGCACTAGATTCTGCTTATGACTTACTTTAGTTAATAGCTGATAAAGGCATTTTCCTTTCCTCATCCAAATATGTATATATGTCCTTGGTCAGTGAACTTAGGAATCTGGGGTTGAATTGCATCTCTTCTCACCTTTCAACTCATGCTTCCTGCTGTTGTAGATACCACAAAATTCACAAAGAAGTTTACGATTGGTTCGACATCAGTTTTGATGAGTTTGGGCGGACATCAACTCCCCAACACACTGAAGTTTGCCAAGAAATTTTTAAGAAACTGATGGAAAACAATTGGCTTTCCGAGAACAGAATGCAACAGGTAAAACAGTTACATTGTGCTTAATTACATGTTATTGTGGTTTCCATTAATTGTCACTTTCATCATCAAATTTGTTTATGAAGAAGGCATTCTCATTGGTAAATCCTGCACCATCTGTTCATTAATTTGAGGTTCAATACTAATGCAGCTTTATTGCGAGACATGTCAACGTTTCTTAGCTGATCGGCTTGTGGAAGGCACCTGCCCAACACTAGATTGTAATTACGACTCTGCTCGTGGGGATCAGTGCGAAAAGTGTGGAAAGCTATTGAATCCAACTGAACTGAAAGATCCTAGATGCAAGGTGTGACTATCTTTTTCATTTCATTGAAAACTATCACTTGCCTACTGGGTTAAAAAACATCCAGTTGTTTTTCAAAATTTCTGTCTCACTTGAAAGATTGTATGATCAACAGGTATGCCAGTCCACTCCACAAATCCGTGATACAGACCACTTGTTTCTCGAGCTCCCATTGCTAAAGGATAAATTGGAAGAATATATCAATAACATGTCCATTGCAGGATGCTGGAGCCAAAATGCTATCCAAGCTACATATGCATGGCTTAAAGAAGGACTTAGATCCCGCTGTATTACCAGGGATCTCAAGTGGGGGGTTCCTGTTCCACATGAAAAATATAAGGACAAGGTTGGACAAGATTTAATTTCATTTGATTTAATTTGTAGAATTGACCCCTTCTTTTTCTGTAGAGAAATTTCTTGGTCTATATGGTTTTTGCAAACAATGTTCGAAACAATTTATACTACTCTGATCACATGATACATAGGTTTTCTATGTCTGGTTTGATGCACCAATTGGTTATGTCTCAATCACTGCATGCTATACACCTGAGTGGGAAAAGTGGTGGAAGAACCCCGAAAATGTGGATCTGTACCAGTTTATGGGCAAGGATAATGTGCCCTTCCACACTGTAAGAGTTCATCTCCTATGCCTGAATACACAGTTCATTATTTCTTTTTATTGTAACTGGAGTTGGATTTAGTTCCTACACATGATCCTTTGCTTGATTTTTTAATTCCAGGTGATGTTCCCATCTACACTTATTGGAACTGGAGAAAACTGGACATTGATGAAGAGCATTAGTGTTACAGAATACTTAAACTATGAAGCAGGTACTCGTTAGCAGTCTGAAATGGTTCTCATCCATATAAAATTGCCCAACGGCCTTTTCTCAATTTTGATCCCTGTCAGAAATTCTCCGTGTCATGATAGCATGTTCCTTTGGCTTTTCTGATTTTTGTCTTTCCTTTGTATGATGCTGCAGGAAAGTTCTCCAAGAGCAAAGGAGTAGGAGTTTTTGGCAATGATGTGAAAGACACAAAAATTCCTGCAGAAGTGTGGCGATATTACTTGCTAACTAACAGGCCAGAAGTGAGTTCTTTGTTGAGCATCTAATGTTGGCTATGGATGTGTGACTGTCCTCTCAGAATCTTTAACTGATTTATCTTTGTTAGGTGTCAGACTCATTATTTACATGGGTAGACTTGCAAGCAAAGCTAAATACTGAGTTGCTGAATAATCTGGGCAATTTCATCAATCGAGTATTGAGCTTCATCGCCAAAGCTCCAGGTTTGTCAGATGCTTGCAGAAATGAAAATTTAGGCTATGTTTGGTTCCCGGAAAATTTGAGGGAAAATGCGAGGGAAAGAAAATACAAAGGGAAAGTAGAAGGAAAGAAAAAGTGAAGGAAAATAAAAAAATAGATTAAAAGTTGATAAATTATTTTTTTGTTACTTCAAACTCATTTTATTTATTTTAACTCATCAATGTAAAGATTAAATAATTTAAAAATATATAAGTTTTTAATTAGGTTTAATAAAATTTGATTTTCTTTGATATTTTTCATAGGACAACCAAACATGAGAAAATCATTTTCCTTAGCATTTTTTTTCTTTCCTTTGTACTTTCCGCGAACCAAACATAGCCTTAGAGTTCCTGGTCTAGATTCTGTTTCTTTGTCTTTATTTTATTTGAAATGGGAACATTTTATTCATGAAAAGTACCTAATATGAAGAATGGAAGGAGAGCCCTTTCTACACTCAAGACAGAATCATCCCTTCCCCAAAAGTACTCAAAAGAAGAAAGAAAATGAAAGCTAACAACAAACTGTACCAAATCATGGACAAACATAATACACTTTTAGGATTCACAAGACATGTGATTAATGAAAATACCTAATATAAAGAGCAGGAGAGGGATCCTTTCTAGAGTCAAAAAATAGATTCATCCCTCACCCCCACCCCCCAAAAAACAGAAAGTGAAAAATGGCAGCCAAGGGTACCAAATCATGGGCAAACATAACTGCAAAGCATTTTCCCCTTTTGGTGAGGAAAATAGCTACTTGATTAACAATCTTTTGCCCAGTGCAACCAATCTGTCTATATCCTTCTTCTCAACATTTCCAAATCTCGTCAAGTAAATTTGATGGACCTTAGAATAGGGAGACAACCAAGGCTCATCTATTACATCTAGAGATACATAGCCAAGTCCCTGTTTGGACTAAAGAATTCCATGACTATGTCTCATCTATCACACCTACAGATACATTGTCAAGCCCCTCTTTAGACAAAAGAATTTGATGCATGCACTAGGGCCTTCCTTATAATAGGGATAAGACTTTGTGGAGCCTGGTGCTTTATCTCTTAAATTTTGACTTTTTGAGGTTTAATTAAAACGTTTTCTCAGGTTGCAAACCTGCCAATTAGGAACAGCTAGAAATGTTCTGTTTTTGAGAAATTTGAGTCCCATTCTGTTACTGTGTTAATTTATTTCAAATTCTTCTTTTTCCCTTCAAGTTTCTCAGTGTAAGGAACATCATACCAGAAGGAAGGAGAAACTGAAAACCAGTAAAAATTGAATTTGTTTTTGTGACACTTCTTAGAAATCCCTGTGGTAGCCTACTTCGTTGTTTCTCTCTTCCATTCTACTCTTGTTCCATCTCCTTCTTGCATTCTTTCTAAACCTTTTCCCAAATTTTTATAGATCTCTCACCAACTTCCTTTCCAAAATAACCCTCACTTTCAATAACATCCAATCTCATCTGGTAAGAGATTTTCCTTTATTCGTTCAACTACAATGCTTGGAACCACAACCCTCTTCTTAAAATTTGAAACCCTTTCAGAATGTTATGAAGCCATCAAGAAGGATTCACTTGTCTCCCAAATGTTGAATACAGAATAACCTTCCACAAAGAAGAGAGTGTGTTCTGAAGATCAACCTTGGAACTAGCATCTGGTCATTCAGAAAGAACCTCAGCAACAGCATGATTTGGACTCCTGCTTCTTGTGTTGTAAAAATGAATCTCACTCATAACTTTGGCATTGCATTTTGAATCCAAAAGCAGGTTCACAGCTTGAGGTCTTCTATACAACCATATTGAAGTGGCTGATTCAACTGAAACAATCTGTTGAAAGAAGTGGCAAACTCATCTCTTGGAGTTTACCATCCTCTGTATTTCTTTATGTGAGAAGTTATCTGTCTAGTATCACAACAGATTTTTCTATATGTTCAAAGGATCTGGTTTAGGAATTTTTTGTGTGCACTGTCTTCATCCTGTGTTTTATTCTTTTTGGTGGTAGCATCTGTAGAAAGCTTCATGTGGCCTAAATTTTTATGAACCTGTCATCACTCAACTCATATTTCCCTAAATCTTTGGTTATGATTCTTTGTTCAGGATTAGGATATGGGTCTAGCATTCCTGATGCTCCAGGTGCAGAATCACATTATTTGACCAAGGCATTAGCAGAAAAAGTTGGCGCATACTTAGAGCAATATATAGAAGCTATGGAGAAGGTGATGCAACATTTCTAAGTTAATGGAGTTGTCAAATTACAATCCCAGCACTTGTCCAACTAAAACTCAATATGTTCTGCATTCATTTATAAAATAGAACTCTTCGGTGTTTTTAATGTGAATTAGGTTAAACTAAAGCAAGGACTGAAAATTGGAATGAGCATCTCCAGTGAGGGGAATGGGTATCTGCAAGTAAGCCTGTAAAACCCTTTATGTGGTTTTATTGACTGTTTCAGTTATGTTTGTCATATTTCATGCTTATCAGAAAGAAAAAGTTTCTTGATTAAGATGATTATTTGAATACTGAATTTTCCATAGGAAAGCCAATTCTGGAAACTTTACAAGGAAGATCGAGCTTCCTGTTCTATTGTTATGAGAACTTCAGTGGGGCTGGTTTATCTTCTCTCATGTTTGTTAGAACCTTTCATGCCATCGTTTTCACTTGAGGTAACATCAGGCTCTGCACTGTATACATTGCTACAAAATATTTACCTAATGATTATCACAGGGTGCTTACCTTTAACAGGTTTGTTCTTTATGACATGAAGGTATTAAAGCAGCTCAATTTGCCTCCTGAAACACGGCTTTCTCTTTGTGATGAAAATGGAGATCTTGAGAGGGCAAGAAAACCTTGGGAGCTTCTGCCTGCTGGTCACAAGATAGGGACTCCAGAACCTTTATTTAACGAATTGGTAAATATGCTATTTTATTACTGTCATCATTCTTTTTGTCCATTGTCTCTGCTTTGGTACTTCCTTTTTATTCTGCTAACTACTCATCAAGACCCTTCCTTTCCTTCTCTTTCTTTCTTTCCTTCTGTGCAGAGGGATGAAGATGTGGAGTTTTTCAGGGAGAAGTTTGCCGGAAGTCAAGCAGATAGGGTCGTGAAGGCAGAAGCTGAAGCAAAGAAGATAGTTGAACAATTGAAGGAAGCAAAAATTTCAGGTTTCCATTCTTTCTTCTACTGTGACTACCACTTATAATTATTGTTATCTCAAATAATATTAAGGAATACAGTTTGTGAAAGCAAAATGTTACCAGGGAAATTTTCATATCTTGTTCCAAATTTTTTGAGTAGTAGTCTTTAGTATTTGTCTGCAGCTCCATTGAATCTCATTGTAAAATTAATTGATGGAGAGATTCAATGAAGAATGGCGGTTTCCATGTTTGATTTGGAGAACGCAGACTAGGCATTGAAAAGAAAAAAACTCAAAGAGGATTTACTTGATGGTGGTGTTCTTACTTTTCTAGATGGTAATGGAAAGAAACAGAAGTCAACCAAGTCTGGATCAGAAGTCCAAATAAAGAAAAGCTGTAAATCAGAAGTTTCAATTTCTAGACTTGATATCCGTGTTGGCCTCATCAAGGAAGCTCAGAAACATCCGGATGCTGACTCCCTTTATGTGAAAGAGATAGATGTTGGTGAAGTAGCAACCCGAACCGTTGTTAGTGGCCTTGTCAAACATGTACCTCTTGAAGAAATGCTGGTATGTCCATTGCCTTTTCTTCATGCTTCTTTCGGTTAGCGAATGTAGCTGATTGAGAATCATGAAAATGATGTAATATTACCCTTCGCAGAACCGAAAAGTCTGTGTCCTTTGCAACCTGAAGCCAGCAACCATGCGGGGAGTCAATTCACAAGCAATGGTTCTTACTGCTTCCGACAAGAATGGCACCAAGGTAAGCCACTTAATTACCTCCATTGGTTTAGCAATCTTCTTAATCGATCCTTGATTTAAGCAACCTAATGATCTCTCTTCTATCCACCACTTTGGAATCAAGAAAACTGTCAGTGATTATCACACAATTGACTAGAAATGAACTGAAACCATTGTGAATATTTCAGGTTGAATTGGTGGAACCACCCCATTCTGCTTCAGTAGGAGAAAGGGTGACATTTCCTGGTTTTGAAGGCAAACCGGACCGTGTTCTCAACCCCAAGAAAAAGATATGGGAAACACTGCAATCGGACCTGCACACTGACGCACAACTGTTTGCTTTCTACAAAGACGTGCCTTTCACAACATCAGCAGGCGTTTGCAAGGTTAAGTCAGTATCTAATGGAGTGATAAGCTAATTGGACACACGTCCCTCCCTGGAAATTAAGTATGGTTTGGCATAATAATTTGTAGCATGTAATTGATGTTGGCTTGTGTAGTTCCTGAAAACTTGTGAAATAGTATTAGGTAATTTGCGTTCAATTAACTTATGTTTGACCATGTATACAAGCAACTAAATTTGAACTCAAACCCTCTGATGCAAAATAAATGTATGTTTATTTGGTGGAGATATTATAATATATAATATATGTTTTCTACGTGGACTCATATTTTATAATATATGTTAATTTGTCAACAAATTTATATAAAGATATAAGCTATATTTAGTTGACGGGATATAATATGTATATTTTAGGATATTATATCTCATTATATAGAAAAAATACATATCCTAAAATATGATACACAATTGGATATGATATCCATGGATATTAAAACCAGGTAGCATATCCAATATTGAAATATGTTATACTTATATATATATATATATATATTATAATATATTTTATAAGCATTTTTTTATTCTTCTTTTTCAATCACTAATTTAATTTTATAATAAAAAATTATTTTAAAAATAAGTAATATAAAAAAATTATAAATAATATATTTCACCACTTATCTTGTTCCATATTTAGTTGAACATATGGTATGATAAGGGATTGGATAATTTATCTTATCGCATTACAAACCAAACATGGGATAGACACATGTAATCCATTCTTTTATCCTATCTCATGATATATATAAATGTAGCTATAACACATTAGATTTAGTTATGATTGATAATATTCAAGTTCATTGGAATTTGAATGTGACTTCATAATTAAATCTTAATTATATTGTTATCCTTATTTCAATATATACTCTAAGTTACGTATTAAAATATCGGAATAAAGAATGGGAATGAGAAATCAATTTCTTTCCAATTCATTAACATCTTTGAATTGGTTTTTAGAATTGAATTCCAAATAAAAAATTTTGTTAATAGGGAAACCAAATCTTGCTTTCACTAAAATTTTAATTCCTCTTTTTTACATATATGATTCACTTTCAGGTCATGTTTAATTGATACATAAAAATGAAGAGTGTGAATGAAAATCTCATTCCTCTTTCCATCCATTCTTTTGATTGGATAACTTGAATGATAATACAAATAGAATAAAAAATAATTTCAATAGAAATGAAATTTCACTCATAAGTGGGATTTCAAGATTTCAAGATTTCAATTGATGTTCAACACGAGGCATTTCGATCCTCTGAATACAAAAATGATATACATGTTTAAATTATTATTTTACCACTTTATTTCCATTAGACTTATATGACTTTTTTTGGTTAATTTCTATTTATTAATTAAATAATATTTTTCTTACTCTTATTATTAAGTAAAAAAAAAACCTCTCAAAACATTTTCTTTTAATATATATATATGTATTTTAAACTATATGTAAGGGTATTACCGATAATTTCTTTTCCTTTTTTGTTCTCATTTCAATTATCAACAAATGTTGAAAGGAAATAAATAATGGTCCTAATCTTATATTCCTAAGTACATCCAAAACATAATAATTGAAATCAACAAATTTATTTCTATTTAAGGAAAATAAAATATGTATTCATGTTCCTTATTACCACATACCAAACATAGTCTCATTCTCATCGTATTTGCATTCCAATTGGCACGTATCAATAGCATAGTGCCATGCAGTTTATTAATCCAGTTGAATTCCAATCAAACTTCTAAGTGAGGAACTTGTTTGTCCATATCTTTTACCAAGTAGGGTAATAGAAATATTTAAGTTTGATGTCCCAAAACCTACTTGAGTCTTGCCCTAAAGCATTAGAAACTCAAGCTAGATTTGTAGACTGGCCGAGCTTACTCCAATATCCCGAGCTTAGTGTCACAGACTGATTCAAATGAGCCTCCCCATGGGCTTATATAGAGCCAGGAAGCTTCTAGAGACTCCTAGAGTGGGAAGAGTGTGGAAGGTTCTAGAGATGCTTGGAGAAATCCACACAACTCTACACTATGGTGGAAGGCATGAGAGGAGTCCAGGGCTTTCTAGAGAATTCTAGAGGTCTCTTGTACATAGGCTTGTACATAGAATGATGTAGGACATTCTAGAATAGTCTTGAATTGTAAGGAACCCTTCAAGGTTCCAGAGAGTTCCATTGATGCCTATAAATAGGTGAGGGCCTCATTTGGCCAAGACACCAAGCAAGTGAGCTTCCAAGCACTTGTAAAGGCTTTCTTGAGTTAATAAGAGCTTCCATTCTTTAAAGAGTTGCCTACTAAGCTTCTAAAGCTTTTGAGTCACGAGTGTCTTAGCCTAACAAGCTAAGCATTGGGGAGCAAGGCTGACTTAGCAAGATCAACGTCTTGACTTGCCTAAGTGTCACACAAGCTTAGTAAACGACTAAGTCCGTGACAAGTAGTATCAGAGCGCGGTTACGAAGTGGGCATAGCAAAGGAAGCATGTCGGGCTCTAACGTAGAAGAGACTAGCGAGCAAACCCGTGGAAGGGAGATGTGTAGGGAATTAAACCGAATTCCCAACCCGTGAGAAACAAAAATTATAGAAAAAAAACAAACGCCAAAGAAAAACAATCACACGCACAAGACAATATTTACGTGGTTCGGCAATTTGCCTACATCCACGAAGTTGCAGGGATATCACTATTATCAGGGAAGAATACAGAGTACTAACTGGCGGCTACAATATTCTCTCTATATATATAACACGGCAACCCCACCACACTAAAAAACCCTAATTACAAAAGGTGGTTCCACAATGGGCTAAACAGGCCCAACAGGCCTCAATAAATCTCCATTAAAAAGCCATGCAATATTATTTGGGTTGGGTCGTCAAACCGGATCAAACGAAACTAGGCTCCACAAAGCCCAACAAATCTCCCACTTGGAGACTAGTCCAATCACCAACATCAAACCGCTATCCTCCAAGAAACAATCCCTTATCCCTACAACTCATCCTCCTGTCCTCAAGCTAGAAGACCAATTGAAGCTGCGCACAGCTTCAACTTCTCAATAGTGACACCCTTAGTCAACATGTCTGCAGGGTTCTTAGAT